>NW_026273333.1:295000-360000 GCF_020536995.1 Dreissena polymorpha | reverse complement strand
ATAAAACTTTTGTTGTATCCGAAGGCTTGTAACTGTCGCATTTTATCACTGAATTATATTTCATTCATTAAAATGAGTAAATATTATTTTGTTTCATTTATATCTATTCTTGAATAATATAAACAGTGAATGAAATTTGCTTCTTAAACATGTGATTAAAATAATCAATAAAAAGTGTTTTTTCTTTACATCTACATCTACATCGTACGTCGCGGCAATCACACATGATAATTATGCGATAGGTGGTGAAATCATGAAGATAAAGAATGTAAAATAGTAAAGCAAGAAGAGCTTGATAGTTAACAGACAGAAGACAGGTAAAACAGAGTCACCAGCTATGTTTTATCACTCTCCCTCATGCCCCTCCGGCTACGGTTAATTATAATACACGGGGAATTAAAGATGTGCTTTTATGAATGTGTTCATAATTAAATTATATTGTATAAATACCTATAGGCTTTAAAAATATAAAATCGTTATGTTCACTTCTCTATTTGCAACATGCCTGTATTATATGGCTTATATATTGTGCTAGAAGTATAGCATTATGCTATATTCAATACGCTGTCGAAACTGACTATTTAAGGACAGTATTAACACAATTAAGTAGTGAAGTATGTTAATAGAAACGTTGTCTAAGTAGTTTTTACTAGATGCCGTAACAAGATAAAACAAATATCTCACAGTAATCACTTTTTCGCCTTAAACGGTCCATTTAAACACTTTAATGGCATAGCATCATTGGGAAAAAGAAGTAATATAAATAGCGTATTAGATTGTACACTATACTACGATTGATCAGATGTGTAATTTAACTATGAAACATGTTTAATTTGATTAAGAATATTTTATTGCATTTTCCACAAATCGATACCACTTTAGTTTTTCATTTAATTTTGTATTACAGTTTAATAATTCATGTGTTTTAATTATACGTTTTGTTTTCAAATAATTAAAAATAAGGGAACCGAGTATAAACAAATCAATTAACCATTTGCTGACTTAAATGTTTGATAAAAAATTTACCAAGCTAGTATCAAAGCTATTTTCTTTAAGGTCTTTATATTGTTCACAATCATGTAATCCTATTATTTAAACGTTCAATGTAAAAGCGTTTGCACATAACGCCTGTTGCTGGCAGGCGATATGGCGATTACGATACCTTTTAGGGGTGAATGCTATACCTCTGTCAGTTATTAATTTAATGTTTATTATTTAGGTGCATTGAATTCCACGATAACTAAGCCACGATGTCGATGGAAGATCATGCAAAAGAATTCAACCTGCACTTCAAGCATTTATTTTTCAACAAGGTAAAATACTGCGTGATATAAACCATGGCGACATTCTGAGCTCCATGACGGTTGACAGTTTTTGTTCAGAACGCACGCATGTACGCATAATTGATCGAAACCGTTTTTGCGACCTATAACACATTACGAACTATAACACAATTCGACCCATAACACATTGCGACCTATAACACGTTGCTTTGTTCAAACTTAAGTATGGCCATCTCTGTATACACTGTAGTATTTGTTTGAATTAAATAATTAAAAACAAATACTTTTTATTAATGAAGTGATATGTACTAACATTTCGCTTTCTCGTATACATTATATATTTGAGTTTAGGAGATTAAAGAAGGTAACAATTATGCTATAGTAATTTCAATAATGCTATATGCATTGTGAATTGTAGGAAAACGGCTCATCAGAGGCAAGGGGCTTTTATTCGTGGCTGTGTTCTTATGACGTCAAAAACGGCAACAATGCATCGAACCACTCGGCCGGCTGCTCGATGTTCCAGGACAACATGCATCAGCCACTGCTGGACGACTCGACAACGAATACGCCGTCGCCGGAACATCGATTTTTCACCTATGTCACACCGGTAATCGCCCTCTTCGGGGTGGTTGGAAACGTAGTTTCCCTCGTGGTTTTCTTGTCGAAAAACATGCGCAAGCTTTCTGCCAGCATGTATCTAATCGCTTTGGCAATCTCAGACATAATGTCACTCTTGTTGTATGTACTACCGGAATGGCTAAAGCATGGAGAACCGTTGCTGTCTGGATACAGTTGGCCACTACTGCTACAGCAAAATGGCGTGTGTAAGTCTGTTTTATATATTCAGTATATCGCAAGATTCTTGTCATCCTGGTTTGTCGTGTTCTTCACCATTGAACGGTTTATCGGCGTCTGTTTCCCGCTACGCCGAAAAAATCTTTGTGACTCTCGGTCAGCAGCCAGGGTCATACTCGGCGCCGTCGTGGTTGCATCAGCCGGTTGCGTATTTAAACCCGTTCTCAGTGGTTCCTTCCCCACAATAAACGGCGCTATGCTGTGCACGAGCGACAAGGACCACCAGTACTTCTCCTTCATTCTAGACAGCATATTTGGGGTGATAATTACATTTATTCCGTTCATTATAATCACCGTTTTTAACGTGTTTATCATACGTAGGCTCGTGGTACGAAACAAACGTAGTAGAAAAATACGCGTCGTTACAACGGAATCAATTATTCGACTGGAATTTACGTTCATCCTCTTGGCAATGTCAATTTGTTTTGTTGCGCTTAACCTTCCATACTTTGCTGTATGGTGCAAACGTTACTGGAAAATACGCCAGATGTTCAACATGCACATGATGTCGCCGACCACACTACAAAACCATGCCAACAGTATTAGCGATCTTGACGACACCCTTCACGTCACAAGGACAATTTTCTACACAAACTTTTGCATCAATTTCTTTCTCTACTCGGTGACGGGGGCATATTTCCGAAAAGAACTTAAACACCTCTTCTGCAAACATGACAAAAACATCAGATTGATCAATGCGCACAGATGTTCGGCGTACAATACAAGGGTTCATTCCATGGCCTCCCCACAAACCAGTATCCTTTGAATCTACTGTAGAAATTGAACTTATGCTTATATTAATAATCGCTTCTCTTGTTTGTGTACGCTTATGTAAATGAATTAAAGTTATGGCAACATCAAACCCGATTCGAATTAAACTTTTGAATTTGTAATGTATATAGTCAGAAAGCACTAATGTCTTATTGTTTATCTGGAACCGTACATTTAATGTATGTATTAAATGTTGTTTAAAAAGACTTCTACTGTTTTTGACAAATTAATAATTCAAAACAAGGAAAATAAATGTCCCTTAATGTTGTACAGTTTGTATTGTTAGTTTCATTTTAGTCATTAGAAAATGTGTACCTATCATTTGATGAATAATCATCGACTGTAACTGATATCGATAATTGTTATACAGATAAAATGTATACATATCAAAATCCAGACATCAGTTAAATTACTGAACATTTCAGTTGTATGTTTGTGATTAACTTTACTTCTCAGAAAGCAAACGCAATATTGATGAAGATTTACTTGAAAATCAAATACATAATTTTTAATAGCATCATATGGATGCGTTATGCATGTTTTCATCTCTAGAA
Organism: Dreissena polymorpha; assembly: GCF_020536995.1. Classification (NCBI taxonomy): domain Eukaryota; kingdom Metazoa; phylum Mollusca; class Bivalvia; order Myida; family Dreissenidae; genus Dreissena; species Dreissena polymorpha. The sequence goes on along the minus strand of NW_026273333.1, from coordinate 356,534 downwards.
ATAAACTCTAGATTTTAAGAACAAGACCAATGTATTCACTGAGGGAACTCGACCTTTGTTGAGATTAAAAGTAATGGGTTGCCAGAGTTATATTTGATGTGTGTTTTGTTTCAATCAATCGATAAAATATATTACTTTATCTCTAGCGAAACGGACATCTGTGTCGTACAAAGCCTTAAAAAAATTAAAACACATTTTCAATTAATTTTTAAAACAAAGCAATTCTTAAAACATTGTGGAGCCTGATACATTTATCACATCAGTATATTGTCGATATCACGTAAACGATTGATAAGAAAAGTATTTTACCAGAGATATAATTTTAAAATATAAGAGTTACGCATTTGGTGACATTACATGAATTAAGTTAATTTAACCATGATATTTTTTATTTTAGTATTAGCCTTCTTTCCTATACCTTCGACCATTGCTATACAATCGTTATTTTTTTTTAATTCGTGTTAATTTGCATATCATCCGAGCAACGCGCGTGACCGAATTCTTTGCAAGTTACACAGAAACTTTGTTGTTCGTGTGAAAACTGAAAAATGCGCAATAAAACGGTATTTACGTTATTTAAACCATATCCTTAATCTTACCCCCAAATCAATAATTCAAGCTATAGAATGCTTTAAACTCCAATGTTTACATTTTTTGACCCACATTCGTGTCGACTTGTTTTGTAAGTCACGTGAACAAGTTGATGCAAAAGCTGATGACGTATTTGGGGCCGCACACGGGGTATTTGTATTTTGCGCATTTCCTTTAAAAGCGACACAGTTAATTAAAATCCAATTTAAGCGCTATGTAAGCGTCAATTCATTTCATCTTACAATCTTATTTGAAATCATTTTTTTTATAATAGAGCCCAATGAAATTCCATTTCAAATACAATAATTATTTGCCAGAAAACGTACTCAAAGCAGAGTTTGAGGTAAATAGTAAACAAAGATCCGTCGGGCTGCCCAAGAATATGGCATTCCATACAACACTCTGCAAGATAGGGTCAATGGTCGAAATGACAGTGACAATTATGGAAAGGAGACACTGTTCTCATCGGAGGAAAAGTTTGGGTTTATTTGAGGATGCTGAAAATTCTAATAGACTAGGCTACGGCTACTCAAACACCAGCATGCAAAGATAAGCCGGCGAACTTGCCTACACGTTGGGAAAGCGACCGTCGGATAAGCCGCTCAGCAACTGCTGGCTCTACAGCTTCTTGAAGCGATGGGGTGACAGATTGTCTTCACTAAAACCTATTTCCCTCGAGACAACCAGGGCAAAGGCCACCACTCCCCAACATATTGGGGGATATTTTGAAAACTTAGAGAAGGTGGTAGCTCTGCATATGCTCCAAGATAGGCCAGAACTCATTTACACCATGGACGAAACAGGCATAAGCCTCGAACATCGCCCCCCCTAACAGTATAGCACCAACAAAAGAAAAGTCCCACGCTGTGACCTCACCACGTTCCGCTACAACAACAGTGATTGCTGCTGCTAATGCTGCTGGAGCCTGTATACCCCCAAAGTTCGTGTTTTAAGGTTTACTTGAAACATATTTATTTCAGTAAGGATCGAATCCACAAGCTCAAGATCGCGAGGCGGACACCATATCCACTACACAATCGCGACCTAAGATGTTTGCGATCAAAGCATGCACACTTTAATGCACAGTAAGCATACAAAAGCCGTAAAGCGATTGAAATAACACACACAGTAATTCATTTACTAACGTTCGTATGAATTTTTTCATTTGTATATATATATATATATATATATATATATATATATATATATATATATATATATATATATATATATATATATATATAAACTAAAAACAATTCGGCGCGTTGTCATCCGCAGGTAAGAGATACAACGAAGAGTTGATGGAAGACGCGACACCGGGCGTACGGGCTACAATGTCGGATTCCGGATGGTCAATGACAGCCGTTTTTAAGGACTACCTTGAAAACCATTTCCTAAAGTACGCAGCCAGAACAGACGAAAACCAGTAAATCCTACTTCTTTTAGACGGCCACACTACCCATACGACACCAGAACTGACCAGATGGACGAGGTCTAAAAACCTGCACCTGTTTTGCTTACACGCGCACTCATCCCAGTTGCTGAAACCTCTTCATGTCGCTGTCCTTGGGTCATTTTAGATTTATTATAAAAGCGATAGTGCAAGCTTTATGAAAGAAAATATATGCAAAGGTATGACATGGCACGCATTGCATGTAAGGCCTACTTGAAGGCAATGAGCCCATGGAACATTGTTTCGGCCTTCAAGAAAACTGGCGTCTTTCCGTTGAACAAGCAGGCCATCCCCGATGTTCAACTCATGCCATGCGAGGCTTTTCGAGATGAGATACCTGTCTTGTAGTGCAGGGCCATCCGGAGTGGAAAACATGAGGTGGGTGCATATCTAGAACGGAAACTAACCGTCAAAGCAACGTGTTCCTGCCCCTGCAACTGCCAGAAAAAAAAGTCGCCTCCCTCCATAAAGAAACCTAACCCCTCTGGCAAAGAAATCACCAGTGACGAATTCCTGGAAGAAATGGAGGTTTATGCTTCACAGAAGGAAAACCTGCCACCAAGCTCCGTCATGTATACGGCTTGCACAAAAAAGCAAAAGCCGACACCCGTGGCCTCTCACATAAGCCCCAAACCAAGCATCAGTTGCCTGTAGCAAGAAAGGATGGACTTGTCAGAGTCTGACGAGTGGTCTGATGTTGAAGACACAGAAGTTTGTTGCGTCTGTTGAAGGGTTTTGCCAGAAGGATTAAATGATCGCCCACACTTGAAAATTGTCAATTGGGGACAGTGCATTTAATGCGGTCACTGGGTACACCTTTATTTCTGTCATGAGAAGGCTGTGTTACGAAGGGGAGACACTTGCATCTGCCCCCCCCCCCCGTTAAAAATGTTTTCTTCAAAATGTTTGTATTTTGTTCAAGTTGACTAAGTTATTTACTGGGTGTGTGGTGTGAAAACTGCTACCCGAATTGTTTTGTTAGTATTGTTAAACTTATATCCACGAGACGATTGTTTGAATACTGAAAGTGTGAAATCTGCTAGCTACTGCTGGTCATGTTTATTACGCATTATCGTTAGATTATTAAAATTGAATAGCATTCCGTTCGTCTTCATCACAACTTATTTCCCCGCCGAGGACCCCGCCACAGTGCGCAAATAAACGAGCCAATGAAAAGCAACGAATGTATAGGAAACTCCAGCTAATTTTGACATCCGGTTGTTAAGGTCAAAAGGCAAGTCAATTTATATTTATGCATCGATAGCTTTAAACTTTTATGTTGAAATAAAAGCAAATGAATGTCAGGTTATGAATTGAGCACAGTTTAAGTTCATCATATTTCCTTACAACGCGCATGCGCGAGATTCAATCCTTAGGTGGTCATATGTATAGGAAAAGAGGCTAATATATATCGACAATAGAACGTTGTTTGTTAAATGTGTATTATCCAATACCCAATCGAAACGAATTCATCTGTCTATAAAGAATTTCTCTATTCAGAGTTTGTATCGCAAAAAACAAAAACAAAAACTACACATAATGGATGAATAGTGGAAGTAAGAAATACATTTCTCTAGTTGATCTACCGGTACATGTAAATACGCCTTATTATATAGGTCTAAAACGTTAATAGATGTTCTATGTATTTGTAAATTGACCACACGTTTAATATTTACATCGGAAATGAGTCCTTAGTTTTAACTCAGTTTACACCCCATGTTCGTTGGTTTTTAGTTTAATTGATCGCTAGCGCTGTTTAAGGAATACAATACAAATAACGTCCGTTTGATCAACATTTCATTTTAGCAAGAAAGTAAAGCATATGAAGTGCATACTTGATCGAAATATCAGATCCGGATGCGGCTAAAATAACGAAGTATAGTCTGAAAATATACCCATTGAGTTTGCAGCATCATTCGTGATACATGTTTTGTATCTTTACTGTAAATAGTTCAGCATATAATATAACTATAGAAGGCAAATTTGGATCTCCTTGAATATACCTTTGCTTATTGAAAACGTTTAAAAAAAATAATTTAACTGTACCTTTATTGTATTTCATTGAAAATTCGATCCTACGTTTACCCCATTGTCTTAAAAAATAAAGCTATGCTCGTTTCCGTCAAACGAGAGCTTTTTCAAAATGACTTTAAGCACTCTGAGACCTGTAATTGCGTACACCACACAGCAATTACGCTGTTGCTCCAATATATCGCACAGAAACAAAGCCGTTTTGATTTGAGTAAACAAAAGAAAGTAGAATTTAAGTTCATTGGTTACGGAATCGATGCTAATTCTTGCACTGTATTCATTACAAGTTAAGAATATGTTTTAGCTAGTTATATTTGGGCCAACATGTCATTATATCTTACTTTTTGAGTTACAGGCGACCCTGTTCCTTTATAGATATGGCGAATACTTCTTAAAACTAAACTGTCAAATTAATTCTAATACGTTAACATATGTGTAAAATCATCTGACCCGGAGTCGTGTCGTTCTTTATGTTCTGTGTGTTTACGATAACTCATTATCTTGTATTATTCCGAACAGGTCATTTGATTGATCATTATAAGCTTTAGTTTTCAAATCATTAAAAATATCATCCGTTTTTTTACGCTTTCTGATGCTGTTTATTGTGAACAATTTTCTGTTTCTTTATCGTTTTTATAATTTATTTTTTCAAATAATATCTTTTCTCAAGAAAACAGACACATTTCGACGTTTTCAGTATGTTGAACCTACTGTCTTCAATATATCATAATTGTGTATCACCTATTGCGTTTGGTTTCAGTGTAAATTGTTTGATCTAGAAATATTGCAATCAATAAGTATTTCTAGAAAAGTTCAACAAACATAGTAACAATTATATTGTTATCAATTGCATATAAAGTTTCTTCATTTTAGACATGTATATTATATTGCTTCTTTTCGATTGTGTTATTCTTTAGGTTAAACGATAAAGATATAATGAAGTAACGATATATTTAACCTTAACAATTAGTGACGTAAAGTAATTTAAAAAAGCATGTCTTGCTTATTGTAATAAAAGTATGTCGCCGTGTAAATTTCTTTTTTAATATTTATAGTTTATCTGCACGCGTCACCAAATTCTCATTTTGCTTAAAAATCTTTTATTGATATTAAAGTGTAGTTTGGGTATTTATGATTAGTTTAATCTTAAACTTCAGAGAACAATTTTAACAAATTAAAAAACATGAAATTATCATTTTTAAGTGCACCAATAAAGTCAAAAGAATTGTGAAAGATTGTTGAGTATCTACATTCAGATAGTACACATATATCGAGGCATCTTACTTTTTTTTTCAAGTATTAGATTAAGTTCAACATGTACAATAAACGTTCGTGTTGTTGAAATTGAGTAACGTTTAGCATATCATTTATTAATAGCTTTAAAACACACAACATCTCAGCTAGAATACATTTTTTTCCATCTCCATTTACCAATGAGAAATAAAAACAAAACACTTGGTTATTCATGTTTCTTATGTGTTTAACCCCTCTCTATTTCGATATATTCGAAAGATAAATACATGTTTGTATATTTAAAATCTACTTTGAGGAGATTAAATAGTTACGGTCGCGGTGTAACGCCGCGGATCGTCAACGCGGACCACGGTGGACGAATGCCTGCTGTAAATGCCGAAGGAAATTACACGCGGTGGCCTTACACGACGATCATCGCGGACCGGTGACACTCTGACGTCCGAGGCGACCTTTACCAAAACGCGTTCGCGATGACACCGCGGGAAATGAATCGGGACTAAGAGCTGTACTGTATCTTACCGGCTCCCGTTTTTCGGTGTAACTGTCTTTCGAAACTGTAAAACTAAATCGATAGCCCGATCAAATGATATGAAAATGTCCCGCCACCACCAACAGCAGTCTGCAAAGAAAAAATTCTCATCCGTTATCGTCGTTTAATTTCGATGGGGTTTGGATACGTAATAATTAATCCATGTCGGCGAAAATAATCATCGACGTTAGAGGCCCTTTGTTTGTACCGTATAATCAAAACTACGGCGTATATTATTATGAATGTTACACACATTAATATTACCATTATGTATAATACTAGAACTACTTTGATCTGTATTGTTCCATTGTCCGCTAAAAAAATACATCCATGCATTTCTGTCTCTTCAGTGCACCAAGCAGTTCACAATGACTGCTATTTTGACTGGTAAACAATGAGTAAATAATCAAATTGCCGTTATATGAATTGGAAATCTCTGTAAAGCTATCATGGTAAAAATGCAACATAAATAACACATTAAAAAACACGTAAACACATTTGTGAATATATACACATATCCAACTAATATGATTTTACTGCGCTACATCATGCAAAACCTTTTTGTTTGCTTGATCGCAGGATTAAGATCGTACATAGTAGTGTACAGTGTACTGAAACTGTCGGAACAAATAAACACAATTATGCATCCACCATTGTTGTTGTCCCTTTTTCTCGTGGTGGAATTGTCCAAGTTGAATTTCATTTCGTATTTTTGTAATTATTGCATAATGTCTTTTTCGAAGTCAGGTTTGGTATCAATTTTCATTGCCATTTAAGCGAATACAACTTGCATGATTGACATTGATATCAGTGGTCTACACCAGTGAACAAGCTCAATTTTAGGCATTCCGTATTTCACCACAAACAAGAAACGTGCTATCTTGCTCCCCGACAAAGGCTGGTGGCATTGTTTTGTTGTGTCTATCCAGAAAGGGTTTGAACAAACTCATTGAATGATGTCGCCACTATACAAAACAATCGCACAACGATTGTCATTTTACGGACAGCAAAATGTCTGTCCCCCTAAAAAGCATATTTATGAATTCATTCCGATTACGTAATCGCAATCATATAAACACATGCCAAAAACCTTCTCAAGGCAGACATCCATTCGACATCGACAGAACCAACCCTCGTTAAGGGGTGCAAATTATTTAAGATGCAGGAAATCATTTGGTAATTCTGCTCAAACAAAAACAAATATTAAGATAGCGATGTTACATGGGCTTAACATTGTGGAATCCTATCTCTAAGACCGACAAGTACGAAGCTTAAGTTATTCGCCTTTCTCGGTCAAATTTTATTTTGGTCATAACCTCTATACAAGCGCGTATTATTGTGCAAAATCGTTATTTCTTGGAGCTCAGTGTGGCACGCCTTTGATCGCATCATGTTGCTTATGTTAACATACTTGTTCTGTCAACGTTAGCACGTACTTCGCGAGTTAACATCGCCAAACATTCACACATCATCACTTACCATAGACAGCATGCGCGTATTAAGCGAACCGCTTAGCGATTATTTAAAAGACGTGAGGCTGACGGAGTTTGTAGATTATCGTTTGGGCAGACTAAAAAAGGACGACACTCACTGGGATCTTGACAATCGTGGCTGTTTTAATTGGCATCACATATTAATGCAAACGAAACTAAACCCATCTTTAACGATGATCACATTGTCGAACATACAAATATACTCGCAAACAGAGCCATACTAAGGTTATATATGTATTGTACTATATTTTCTCTGTACATATTTTTGAAGTGACGTTAGCTTTTTCGACGTAGCTGTCTAAACCTTGTTTTTATCCTTAGCATTAGCCAATGAAATGTTGCAATAATTCTTTGCAGTAGACAAACAAAAATAATTCCTATGATTGCATTGGCTAATTGAAAACAATTTTCCAAACAATATGGCTACGTGTAATTTTCAAGATTAATGGTAAACCAGTTGTCAACCCGAACTATGTTGACACATCGCAAACATGGGTCTATTTTGGGCCTATATACTCATATAAGTACGGCATAATATATATTTATATATTATATATTTTTATTTTTATTTTTAGCATAAGTCAATGAAATTTTATTTTGAAATTATACTCATATAAGTACGGCATAATATATATATATATATATATATATATATATATTTATATACGCGAGGTAGGCAGAACATCCTCGAAGTAACGGCTTCAATAACAATATGGGTGTGTATTTAACGATACTACCAAGGTATTGTTGTTAAAAATGGTTTTCTACTGTGTCTATGGCGTTCATATGGCGATCCAGCGGCGTTTTACCAAAGGCGCAATTAGCTCGCAAAGAATTGACATTTTTTTAACATGTGCAATATAGTCGCCGTAAAGTTGTCACCTTCGGCATTCCTGACGCCGTCTTAATGCGTTCTCTCGAAGACCTCATTGTGTCCTTGGTGGATTAAACTTAAAATTAGTAAACTAAGAATGTTACTATACAGCTGTTTTTAAATCGTAGTTTTTTCTTGTTTTATTGAATAATGACGATTAAGTAAAATATTTCCAGATAAGCAATACTAGTTCATAAATCAACCAAGATTTTATTTATTTATTTTTGGACCTTCAAATACACACGATTAGTAAATACTCTTATAAATGCACACTGACAATATAAATATTAAGGTGCAAACACTTATTTTTCACCACAACGCAAAACCAATTGTAAACGTCCCTGTGTTCTTTTGAGTAGTGTTTTTAAGGGTTAATGATGTGGTTTTCAAGATGTGAACAAATATCGAACAGCGCCTTTTAAGGCGTTTCTTTTATTAACGGCGGCTGTTTAATATTGAACACTGAACGAGTCATAAGTAAACTCATGTGTTCGATATATAGACTTCTATTTATGACTCTACAATGCAAAAGCTATTGAGCATTGTTGTCGTGTTGAAAGCATAAGACGACTAGAATCTAGACATTTATATGGGCACATTGCTTACACATCTTAACATTTTCGTTATTTTTTTTAACTTTTGTATGGTAAAGTACATCTGTATTAATAATTGAAATTAGCAAATGAGCAAATACACATTTCGACTCAAACAATAACAAGGCATATGAACAAAACATATAACTGCATAACCATTTTTTCAGATACGTCAACTGACTGCTTAACAATCAATTTATATAGTAGGATAAAAATGAACAAACAACGCGTACACTTTTTTAACTTAGCATCAACACATCACTTATAGAAAGCGATTTCTTAAAGTTATATATGTAACAATAGTAAGACAATAATATTACTAAAATGACATGTTTCACCACAAATCAAACTAATATTAATCTATTAAAGCATGCAAAACAAATGTCTTGTACATTTTTTTTTATAAAAAGTAAACTAAACGTAAACGCACTTAAATCAATTGGTTCACTTTAAAAAATACGTGTATTAATTTAATAATTTCATTCGGTAATACTCTCCATCTATTGGTTAACAAACAATATATAAAATAAGTGCTTTCATTTAAGAAGCATTTTTATCATATTTTAAGTAAAACCATCAAACAAATACACAGTTATTATAGAGTACATTTGCAACAATAAACAGTATACTTAAATTGTTTTATCAAGTAATAATATCTGTCTAGTCATGTGTTCACATTATACAACGCAATATGTGCATATTATTTTTGCGATATAACACAGACTTCACAACTAGAAACGGTTTGACTGAACAATTCTTACATAATGAACTTCAAACACAATTTGATTATATATTTAAAGGTGAATTTTACCGGAACTTTATATTTTTTAATAGTTAGGAAAATAGTAAGGGCAATACAAAGTATAATAATTGTTTGTGAATTTCGAGATGTATACATTTTGGTAATAAAAAAATACTAATACTCATGAAAAAAGAAAAAAGATCAAACAATAAAATAAACAATAAAGTGGAGGAATGACACACAAAAGCAAAAGTATCGCATTGTCGCCCTCTGGATTTAATGTGTAACCACGATGACACTAACGGTATTCCGTATTCAAATGCTTGAATATAGTTAAGGAATGGCAAAAAAGTATTGCATATGCTTTATAGATACACTTTGAATTGAATGTATTGTAATGATCCAGCTGGGATCATCTGCTAATTCGTTATAGTTTACTTCAAATAAGATCGACAGAAACCTTTACATCGTCTGTGTCAACTATTTTTGCTTTTTACAGTATGATTGATGATTTTCGTACAGTATATAACTTCTTTCTAAACTACATATTTTTCATAAAAATGCAGACGCTGTGTAAAGATTCTTTTGTACAAAGTTCAACTTATAATTTCGGTGCAATTTTCCGAAAATCATTTTGTGTTTGTTGAATTTAAAAAAAAGTGATTTCCATAGGTGTATAATATATGAAAGCCAATCGTTGTATTAATGATATTTATCCGTTTTCAATTACCACAGAAAATTCTACGGATCAGTAAGCAATTACGCGAATTAACATAGAAAAACACATGTTTCATATTTAAACCTCATTCTGTATATTCGTGTATTAAATTAATTTTGCCCATTCTTGGTTAAATGAACTTAATTGTCTTAAAGTGGCAATCACGATTGAATACGCGTGCATACATTGATAGTTGAAAACAAATGGGTTATATATAGGGTTTTCATCTCTCTTTCCTTATTCTTAACAAATAGAGTAAAAACTATCGGCTTAGATGTCAGTTACGAATAATAATTGTCGCAAAGTCGCATCGTCTTATGAATAAACTAATCAAAGTTCATAAGAATCACCATGTATTAAATAGCATATACTAACGCATTAATTTAAACGTCGTTAGTCGGTATTGCATTATTTTCTACTCTACATTTTACATTAATGTTCATTTTGAATAAAAATGCGAAATGCGTTAAAATTGACACATGGCTGATGCTTTGTGTAGATAAATGGATTCATTAGCTTGAGGGTACACAATGATAAATTACGCTTTTATAACCTCTTGTTTGTTGTTGTAGTGTGTCACGGATCCTAGCACAAAGTCGTTCAATTCTAAATTAACATTCTTAACCTTTCAGTAATCATTGATTGCACACAAGTATATGTGAACTAATCAAAGCCATATTAAAACTCCGTTATCGTGACCTATACTTTCAATGAAAACATTGTAATCATTTATATTGAAAATGGTCCACCAAGTAGTTTCCGAATCTGCTGTCCTTCCGTGCATTAATCCGTTTATGGCTTAAATAAGTAATTTTGTCTCGTTGTTGCCACACTGCTTTCATAAATGATGTCCGAACATACAATACATTAACGACTCAATACAATGCAAGGAACATTGAAGGGATGTAAGTTAATGTATTAATCGTCATTATAGTGCTGTGACATAGAGGTGACATTTACTCCTCTTTTTTAATTTGCACTTCGCTTTTTTTCGTTTTCGTTGACTCGACTTAGTTACTCGAGGCCACGTCTTACGAAATCGTGGCCACAAGTTAGCTCTTTCGTGGCATCGAGTTACTTAGTCGAGGACACGAGATAGACAAGAGAGTAGTGTCCAACTAAATAAAAGAGAAGTGCAATTAACAATTAAAAAAGAGCGTCGCAGTAAATAAAAGAGGGGTGCATTAAACAAAAGATGAGATAATTTTAGCTATCTCGAGGGAACGAGTTAGTCAGCCAATCACATTTTGCGTAGCATGTGCAAATATTCTGTACGCCTATATATAGCTGGCAAAAGTGGGCTTTCACTGTAATGATTACTTCGCTTTGTAAAAAGATCACCATAGACGACAATATGGAACAATTTGATTGGCTGACTAACTCGTGGATACGAGTAAGCTAAGTCGTTCCCACGAGATAGCCAAAATTCTCTCCTCTTTTGTTTTATGCACCCTTTCTTATTTACTGCACCGCTCCTTTTTATTATCGCACTCCTGTTTTATTTAGCTTTACACTCCTAGTTTTAGTCGAGGCGACGAGATAGAATAAAAGAGAAGAAGAATATATGAATTATATTTCTTCTTTCCTTTTTTAATATCATAACATTTCAAAGGTATATAACAACAACTGAACCAGTTTTTTTATGGACACGAAACGCTTTCATACTATCCCACACACTGGTCCTCCTTTTGAGTACTTTAACGTTATAACGTTATACACATATATAATATATTCTTCGAACAATGGCAAAACTCTGCGCGACTGCAGTCTCTAAAACAAATTACATTTTAGCACCTTATGCGATAACCTTTTCAATAAAATATTAAAGCAATACAGTCATGTTATGACAGACACACCGTAATTCTTTGTTTTTAATAATTAAACTCAACATAATTTAGTGTCATGTTTATCCTGTAGCAAACAATACAAATGTACAATTATAACTAAATATCGACGTTTTTATATATAATATTTTTTGATAATACATGGAAATATGTATTGAATAACAATAACCGTTCAAATCATTACAGAACTAAGTTCCATAAGTCCAACGACATTTTATTACAAAACTCTCCGAAAATATACTTATAGTTCAGTTATTCTTCACAGAACTGAGTGAGTTCGATGTGTTAAACGATTTGTTCTTAAACAATGCGGCAATAAACATCTTAATGACATAAACCATGTAAATTATTATTTTTATCAATAATATCAATAATAATAATATACATCCGACTCAATCATAAAATAAACTTTTAACGATTTGTAGTGAGCAAAGAAATGGATATGTTGTGTGGTCAGCACTAGCAACTTTGTCAAATATAATAGCGAACGAACGGAAGATTAATGTACAAAAGGTGCATGCAGTACAAACAGGGCATAACTCAAAGTGTGTGTCATTTTTTCCTCTATAAAAAACAACGCCATGCATATGTGTCAACCAGATGAATTTAATGCCAACAAAGGCGTTAACATAACATTGAAAGTTCTTCTATTTGAGAATAAATATGTTCGTTTGCGCAATGTTTACTTTAACACAACATTAACATTTAAAATAATCTGAACAACAAACAAAACATACTTAAGGAACTCTATGACTTTGAGGCGTGTTTTCACAATTTTCCTTGAGGAAAGAATATTAGTACACGCTCAAAATCACGCGCGTTAAATATATTCAATTTTCCGACACGCAATACAGATTTTTATAAATAAGAATTTCAAACATTATCCAACACTACTCCAACACTACTCGTTCTGCTATCACAGTTAATGAATTTTACGACCCAATGAATTCTCAGTGACCAACACTAGATTGTTTAAATGTACTGTTCTTTATTTTGTTATCCGTATCTAATGTATTCTGTTCGACGACAGATACATTTATTTTTCATTTACACGCAAGGATCCTTAACATCGTACGAACAAAATGTTTCCTGAAAAATAATTGCAAGTTCGAGTGAACACAAGTGAGCATGTTTAGGATGAAATAATCGTAAGGATGCAGTATGTAAGCACGTACGATTTCATGAGATAACAAGTCTTTAAAGTTTTATGCCGAAATGTACATTAGTGCATGAATTCGCTTCGTGTAAAATATGTATGTAATTTGACAATGTTGTTGCGCGCTCATGGGAATGAAGAATTTATATTGAACGTTTGTTCGACTCAATATAAACCAGAAAAGTTAACAAGATAAATAATTATGGAATTAAGTAAGCTTTTAAAATGAAGGTTTTGCCAGCGATGGATCATACTAAACATTAAACATGAAAGAAGTCTAATGGCACCACATTTTAAAACGAATTAAACATAAACGTTGCAAACATTTACACAAATGTCACAGGACCATGGTTAAACATACTATAGAAACGAGCATTGTGGAGACATCTGAATTAATCAAGAAATTTTCAGTGAATTATCCGCGTATTTTTATGCGAACGCACTCATTTATGAATCTTGTTATGGTTAATATCCAATCTGATGACGAGAAAATACTTTGTCAAAGCAGTTAATATGGAAATTAAGCGTAAAGGGCTGCAGCTCGCAAGAGTATTGTCATCGTTGTACAGTATTCTGCTACGTTTATGAAAAAAATATTGGACCATGGAGTGGGAATTAACCATTAACGGAAAACTTGCCTAAGTGTGTGGTTCGAGCTCGGCATTCCTTTATTCGAGTTTTTACATGAACGCGGGATACATGTACATTCACGGCGGTATACAGCTCAGAAGTCACATGTTCGTATTCTGCTTGTGGAAAGGCCAACCACTCCAGTTGAGCTATCATTGTGCAAGACGTACACTATGCCATAAATACTCAGGTTAGTAGGGCTAAATTCAGTTTATTGTTGAAATACATCTGTCATTTAGCTGCCAATTAGAACTAACATCCATGCCAATAAACAGAATAACGTTCTATTCCGCGTTACAAAACTCAAATTAACTGTCCGAAATAATCACATTCTCTCCTGTTTCTTTACGAGGATCCGTTTTTATCGAGCATTAAATCCCATTTCATTTGATAATTATCTGACAAAATTTGTCGGTGCCTTTCATAACAATTAGCGTAAAATAAAGTTGTTCTTATGGATGCCATTATTATAGAACATAAATGTCTTTAGCGGAAATAGGGACATAGTTAAGCTATGACATTTAGATACGGGAAAAGCGATCAGTTCCGGCAGGATACTCATGATGTATGGATTCACTAATTTCGGAGTATAACGCGAAATAATATTTATATTTATGCAAAAAGTAAGTTTACTGAAAGCTATGCGCAAAATGAATTTATCGAAATAATTTAAACAATTCTAAGCGAAAGGAAATATATTGAATCCCGTTGTATATTTTATTTGTATATTAACAAACTAATCCTATGGAAAATGTTTAATCCAAACATAAGTGAAAGTTTTCGTTTAATATTTATCAATTAACTGATTAGATAAAAATGATATCAATAATAATCCATTGTGTTGTGTAAAACACTATTTCTCTTAAAGCATTATTTTGTTCTAAAATACATTTTTGAACTAATAGTTTACATTATTACGTTATTTCGAGATGTACTGTACTAAGACACGACCGTAAATCAGGGGCACCACCTCTATTTTGAGATGCATTAATAAACAAGCCAATACTACCCCCGAGATGGCGCAAAGACCCGAATATTAAAACAAAGAGTATTTCACGCGGATAGTAGCTTTTAGATGTTGTTGTTTTTTTTCACAATATATTTTATTTACAAGCTAATCGATGTTGTTTGCCTGTGTAACGAGTAAATGTCCTCCCAATTGAATCACTAACAATATCAAACGATTGCTTTCAACATATTAATGGATAATTTTGCTTTTTTCCAAAAGAGATGGCGCCAATGCCAAGGAGTTGGCGATACAAACAGGAGGTGTCACCAATGCCCGATATACAATTTATAGTCTGGTCAAAATAATATTATCAAATGCCATTAAATTTCATTGATGTTTACATGTTTTTGATTCCATGTAAAGGCAAACATACACATTTTCACAGAACATTCACACGTTCTATTAAAAAAAGTCTTTAACAAGATAGTCATATTTAAATATATATAAGGAACCATCTCAGTCAAGAAGTTAGCAACCTAAAAACTAGGTTTAATGATACATACTAACAAAAAAATTATATTAAATCAATCCAAAATTAAATGCCGTAAATTGTCAAAACAGTTCATGTAAAACAAATGTCTTTATGGAGTGAATTAATTAACGATGAAAGATGTAACTTCTCCTTTAAATGGTGCGTATTCACCTTATCCGAATGCTGAATTCAATTAAAAGGTCAATGTATAAGGCTAAACGGTGTTGTTTGTTTCCACTAACATCTCAATATCAGGATAGGTCGATCTTTTTTGTTCACCTTTTTATTGCAGTCAAGTTAGTTTCCAGTTTAATTGTATAACCAATGACATAAATCTTCAATACCTTTTTGTTTAAAATATTTCGTCATAATTATGTAGACGTAATTATTTTGTTTAAATGGCGTTATGATCGAATGAAGAAAAAAGATAGAAAGCTAATCATGAACACCACATACGTGGTCAAACAGAAAATTATGGTGAGTCCGGTTAGTGGAAACAGACAACATTGCATTTGACGTGCATAGTTATTAAACAACAGTTTAACGGAAAGCAATATTGAACACAAATATTTCTGCTTATTTCATACTTACATGTATGTTTTGTATGCATGTTTAGCTACATCTATGTGCAGTATGTGCTTTAAACAGAGGCCTTATTCGATTTTTTTACACGGAAGCTGATCACAAATATATCACGAACATACGCAAATGCCTATGAACTGAAACGTCTATAATTGTTAAACGTTAAATTGTCTAACCTGATAAAGTAAACGTAGAAATTCATCAAGACATTATTTAAAAAATCTCATTCTGATCGAATGGTTGTCAAAACGAACGTGACTAAAATGATTTCAAACTTTAAGTAGTTACAAATATAAGTCATTGAACAATAATACTTAGAAACCGTCACATAAATTAAACTTATTTCATAAAAGCTTAAATGTGCATTGGCGCCATACCCTGTACTTAGCGCCACCTTATAGGCATCGGCACCATCTGTTTTGTAATAATGTAAAATTTTATATTAGATTGACAAGAAGCCAATGTTGCTTTTTTAATGCAGCAACTACGCAACTTGTATATGTTGAAAGAAATCGTTTGATGTCGGTAGCTATTTAATTGGGTTAAACTTTGCTTTTAATAACTCCAACACGTCACAACTTTAAAAGTTACTCATGTTTCCAAGAGTGTTGCGATTGTATTTTTCTATAGATATTTTTTATGAATTAACCTCGGCTGAATAACATTACATCGCCCGTTTTAAAGCTTGTGCGAAATATGTTTTAAACTAATACAAAACTACTCGCCATGAAGAATTATATTTGCATTTTTAAAACATCCGGCTATTAGCGTGTCGGAAGTAGTATTGGCATGTTTATTTATGCATCCCAAATGGAGTTGGCGCTCGTGATTAATGGCCTTGTAAGTGCGACGATGTCACATTATGGTTAGAAATTATGGGTGGAATATATGGATTTACCTCATATAAAAAATATTGAAAATTTTATCAAAATGGCCAGTAAACATGACAGTCACAAAGTGCACATATGTTCAAATAAGCTTATCGATGAGGGAGAGATTAAAGAATAGTATAGTTGACACAAGGCCAGGTATGTTTGTATTGGTCAGGCAATAGTGTTTATTCAGTTAAATCTCTCATCAAAAGGTTGGATAAAGCTTGTAAATATTTTAGTAGTTTGTTTATCCCGTTCCTAGGGCTTCATTGATTCAGTATCTTAAGTAATGTATCCAATAAGAAACAACCACGCATAGAACACTGACCAATGGAATTCATAACCGAGTTTCACGGGCCAGATGTTAGAGGGAAACAAGGAGTTAGCGTTTAGACTTGGAGACGCACGGATCGAGAAAGACATAATCATGTAGCAATCACAACGTATTTGTATAACTGAAAATATTAAGTATGTTAGACATTAAATTGGACTAGAAACTGATACACGGTGTTGTTGAATATTTTATCCCGTATTATGCAGAGAAATTAACATAAATAGATAGAATAGACTTGTCCCATGCGTGACACGAGAAAATGGGAGTTAATGCAAAACTCGTCATCTTGGCAATTCGCGCATGACGAGATATCGAATGATAGGCTACACACTGGTAATTTAAGAGTATTGAACATTGTTAGTAACTATGTGTCGTCTATGAACTATGAACGATTACGGGACACAGGACGTTAAATGGTGCTCGTGAACCAAGGATTCGAACAAAGAAATACTACCACTTACAATTACGAAGCCATGGAAAACAACGCGAAGAAACTCCGTTTCGGCAACTTCTGTAACCAGTAACAACAACCGTGAGCCGGGAACAACGACATCAGACCGCACACATTCTGCAACTTCCGGTGAGTGACTGTTTTATTTCCTAACGCTTGTATCAAAATGGCGAATCAAATAATCCCTGAATTATTTCAAAATTTAAATGAACAAATTAAAGATGTTAAAACGGCCATAAGCACTCAGACTATTTCACAGGTTGTACAATCATTTGATGGAAATTCAAAAGAATTTAAAAATTGGATTAAAAATGTAGAAAAATATGGAACACTTACCAATTTAGATGAGAATAAATTAAAATGTGTTGCTTACCAATCTAGTAAAGGGCTTGTTAGTGATTACATACATCGTTTTTTGACTGATGATCCGATAGGGACATGGACTGATTTAAAGGAACAGCTTAAATTAAGATTTGCAGAAATTCAAGACCCACAATACGCTTTCTCATTATTAAAGACGACTAAACAAAAGACCGACGAAAATGTTCAAATATACGCTGAGCGACTTTTATCTCTTGCGACTGACGCATACGAAAATATTGAAGGAAATTTAGACTATAAAGAAAAACAGTTGGTAGAAATTTTTATCGACGGATTATCGCACGATTATTTGAGACTTAAATTAATGCGCGAAAATCATGCAACGTTATCAAATGCTTTAAAAAGCGCTATACATGAGCAAAGTGTCAGAGCTAGGTTTGAGTTACGATCGCAAATAAATGGACTTGATAACATTACGACCGATAATATTCAGACAGATATCGATTATATTAGGTCATCTATTGTTTGCACATATTGTAAGAAACACGGTCATTCTATTGAAATCTGTCGCCGTAGGCAACGCGAGATAAGTGCATATACGGTAGGGCGGAAGGGTCATACGATAGATCAAAACGGTAACAGGCACAAGAACGAATATGACAAAAATTGGAAAGATAAAATTGATTGTTGGAATTGTGGTAAATTAGGACACTTTAGTAGAGAATGTACTCAAAGAAAAACGTACATTAATCGAAAAAACTAGGAAATTCTTACCAAAAAGGGGTCTATGGTAAGAATGAAAAAGTCGAGACATATAATATCGCTTTGTGTGGTAGTCCAAATTCTTGTGTTATTTCAACAGGTGGTTATCAATTTAGGAGCTTGATAGACTCGGGCGCTCAAGTCAGCATCGTGAGTAAACGTACTTATGATATGTTAAAACAAAAACCCGCACTGATATTTCAAAAAGTAAATCTAAAGTCGGTAAATGGAAATTCATTACATGTCCACGGAAGTGTAAAATTGAGATTCAAAATAGGGAGCATATATAAAGAGCACATGTTTTTTGTAGTAAGTAACGTTAATAGAAATGTTATTTTAGGAAGAGACTTTTTACAAGATAATGGTGTCCGTTTATACTTTGATTTAGGATGTTTGAGGATTGATAACTGTTATGTACCTCTAGAAGAAGATGTACATCTTTCAACGATAGCGAGATTAACTAGACATACTGTGTTAAAACCACAAACTGCATATAGACTCTTTGCTCAAGCTAAAAGAAACTGCATACGTTCAAATACGAATTATGAATTCAATGGAATAAGCAATTCTTTCTTTGATAATGAACCCGGTTTAACAATTGTTAATTCAGTTGTCAAGACAACGCGTGATAGACAATTTCCCATTTTAATTATAAACAATACGCACAAAACAATAAGGCTTAGACGACACTGTGCCATAGGGCGAATAAAATCGGTAAATGATAATGAAATATGCTCAGTACAAGAAGTTATTAAAAATAATCAGCCGAAATCAGGTTTATCTAAAGATGAAATCTTATCAGATTTACGTGTAGATGAAAATCAAAAAGAAAATATTCTACCGATACTCTTAAAACACAGAACTCTCTTCGCAAGAAATAATTTAGAATTAACACAAACTTCAGCAATAGAATTTACCATAGACACAGGGGATCATCCACCCATTAAATTAAGGCCGTATCGAACACCATTAAACAATAAGGTATTCATAGATAAAGCCATCGACGAAATGCTAGACGCAAACATAATAAGTCCATCAAGAAGTCCGTGGAGCTTCCCTATTGTTTTAGTAGATAAAAAGAAAAATAACCATGATTCAAATAAAGATAATAAAGATGAGAAAAGGTTCTGTGTTGATTTTAGACAATTAAACAAAATTACAAAACCAATTGCCTATCCATTACCATTAATAGATGATATATTGGCGTTATTAGGTAAAAGTAAATATTTCACCAGTTTAGATTTGATATCGGGATATTGGCAAATACCTATAAAGGAAGAGGACAGAGAAAAAACGGCTTTCGCTTCGGGATTCAGGGGTCTATTTCAATTTAATGTTATGCCCTTCGGTGCCTCCTCCGCCGGTGCTATATTTCAAGAATTGGCTAATAAAGTACTCAAAGGTTGTGAGAGCTTCGCTGTGGCGTATCTAGACGATATTTTAATATTTTCACCTGACTTGCAATCTCATCTATCACACGTAGATACAGTACTACAGAGTCTCAGTAAACATAACCTAAAGCTAAAACTATCAAAATGTCAATTCTTACAAAGAGAGACTAGATACCTAGGCTTCATCATAGATCAAAATGGTATAAGGCCGGATCCGTTAAAAGTGGAAGCGATCCAACAATTCCCTAGGCCAAAGTGCGTGCGCGATGTACGATCCATCTTAGGTGCTGCAGGATTTTATAGGAGATTCTGTCCGTCGTATTCAGAAGTAGTCGAGCCTCTCATTAATCTAACGAGAAAGAATGTCCCATTTAAATGGTCAAAACAATGCGAAGATAGTTTCCTACAATTAAAAGACTCATTTACGCAAATCCCTTATCTTTCATACCCTGATCCAAAAAAAGGTTATATTCTGTATACGGATGCATCTGATAAATGCGTCGGAGCCTGTTTGACTCAAAAATGCGACAGTGACGAGACCGGGGATTATGTGGGCGAAAAGCCGATATTTTTTATATCGCACAGATTAAGCCCCACACAGTGCAAATATAGTACCATTGAAAAAGAATGTTACAGCATATTTTACAGTCTAAGTAAATTACACCATTATTTACACAATGCTGAATTTGTTATAAAGAGTGATCACAAGCCGCTTAAGTATTTATTGGAAAGTCCGATGCAAAACAAGAAAATACAATTATGGGCCTTAAGTATAGCGGGTTATAACTGCAAAATTGAATATATACCGGGAAAAAAGAATATTATTGCCGACTTTTTAAGCCGACCTCCAAAAACCAAAATAAGGAATAATCAATGCGATCAAACAGAACTAGAATTAGATATTAACGATAAACATTTGACGATTAGTTCGGAAATAAATGGACAAAACCAGATGCGCGAAATTAATGTAATTGACTCTACGCATATCGATCACAGGCAAATAATTGATAATATTATTACCCCGCAACCAATCCCAGTCGACGACACAGCGTCGAACAATAATATATCAGGGCTTAATATGCAAATAGAACAAGAAAAAGACCCTCATATATCTGAGATTAAAGCGAGATTAAGATTAGGGAAACAGAACAAGAGTGAAGATGATAGATATTTAACGGTTGGTGACATACTGTACTACATATCAAACGTAGATGAGGAACCTACTCTCAGGCTGTTTGTACCTAAACACCTGACTGATTCAGTTGTCAAGCAATACCATGATGAAAACGGACATCCTGGGTCTCAAAGGCTTTTCCAGACGCTAAAAGAGAAATATTACTGGCCTAAAATGTTCAAAGAATTGAATGATTATGTATCTAAGTGCATTATATGTCAAAGTAGAAACTTAAAAGCAATTAAAGCTCCCATATCGTCAGATACCTCCATACCGCCGTTTCCGTTTTCAGTTGTTTCCATAGATATATGCGGTCCATATCCGAAAACGCTTTCCGGAAATAGATATATAATATGTTTCGTAGATCAATTCTCAGGATACATAGAAGCTTTCGCTTCGCCTGATAAGTCGTCTGATAGCGTAATACACCTGTTAATGAACGAGATTTATTGCCGTCATAGTTGTCCTATAAGAATTATAACTGATAACGGAAAAGAATTCACAAGCACAGCTTTCACGGAAACATTAAAATCAATGAACATTGACCACGTAAAGACGACAATATATCATCCCGCGTCTAATGGCATGAACGAGCGTTCACATGGGACTATGAACAATATACTATCAAAACGGGTTCAAGAAAATGTACAACAATGGGACGTACATTTAAACATGTCTTTAGCGGCAATGAGATTTTGTACATCCGAGACTTCGAAGCACACACCGTTCTTCTTACTTTTTAATAGAGACCCTATTCTTCCAATAGACAACTTGTTAAAGCCTAGACGTAAATATCACGGTGAAGATTATCATAAAATAATATTAGAAGAACAACACAAATCATTTAAAAAGGTATGTGCCCAAATTCAAAAATCGAAACGTAGACAAGCTGATTATGCGAATAAAAATACGAAAGATATTAAGTTCGAAATCAATGACCCCGTTTACTACAAAAACTTTCAACGTACGAATAAATTAGACAGTAAATGGAGGCCATATTATCGTATAATCGAACAAAAGTCGCCGTTAACATACGTAATAAAGAATCAGTTAGACAACTCAACTATTAAAGTTCACGCTGATCAAATAAGGCACGCAAATATCGATGAATGGCCAATGATAGATAAACCACTAGCGCGCCCGATTAGAAAAGCAAATTTAGCCTTTGCGGACGACACATTATCTTCTGATAGCGATTCAAATACGTCAGTACATGGGTTACCTGTAATTACGCAACAGACCCGACAGATTAGAGATAACACGGATGACGAGGAAAACATACCGCTCGCTGAATTGCAAAAACATTAGAGAAACAAACAATTCGCGGATATACAGTCAAGCTCCAGTGAATCAGATACGATGCATTACAATAACGGTAATTCTCAAAACTCACCTGTACGTACGTTTGAAAATGATTCTTCAGACGATCAGATGCAAATTGACGCGGTAGCGTTAAAACACAAAAAACGAAAATTGACAAAAAAGACTTCACGTTCAAATAACGCAATGAAGAAGGCAATTTTCACGTGCCTTCAGACAATGGCTGAACACATGTAAATGGATGGACTACAAAATAAAGCGAGATAGATGTCGAGACTTAAAGACCCCCAAAATTTTGTATATAGAGAAATATGTTTTGAATGTATATGTAGTATATATGTAAAAACAGGATTATAGAGGACGGTATCGTCCGATTTTGATAATGTATCGTCATTAGCATGGATATACGGGTTTAGAATGAAATGAAAATGTCATACTTTAGTATACGGGTGAAATACCACTTATCCGTGCGCAATAGCAACCAGCTCTGAAACGTAATAAAACTTTTGGGAGGTATTTACATAAACTAACACCCGATTTACGATTTATTTCAAGTATGAACACGAATGAAACGAGGTTTCCTGTTCCCAAAGTGATAATTGTGTATATATCTCAATCGGGTACAAACATGACAAAAAGACCACACCTGTCGCAACGGACGGTAAATACCCAACTCGTATATCGACCTAATCATATTGAATGACGCTTTAGTATCGTATCAGACCAGCTTATGATAACGCACTTGACAACGACATTAACCAACGTTTGCTTATGCCCTACAGCGCTCAAGTAAACACCATTTTAAGCATAGATAACATTTTAATACAGTTTGTAAATATCCTTAAAAGCAACGCACTAAACCTTTTATTAGTATAATACAAAAGATACAACTATATTGCTATGATTCATTAAATTTTTGATACTGATCGTATATATAGTTTTTTCCTTTCTTTATAAGAATAAGTACATTAAGACAAGGGATTTTGTTTGTAAATTTTTGTTCTCAAAGTAAATAAAACATAATAAAGCACAATACATTTCATTGAATAGACAAACGCGTATAGTTTAAATGAAACATAATAAATTTGCGTCATGAGAATCGCGTTCCTTTAGCACATTAATTTTATTTGGGTATATCTTATAATAGGTGTGAATAGTAATCTGAGTGCTTATATAGCAAATTCCATTAATATGTAAATAAAAGGCCCGTTTATCATTTCATGTAATTGACCCTATAAGATTTGCCAATGCGATACAAGTTAAGGAGAAAAGCAGCGCTCCTGACATCGTTGGCGTGGTTTGCCTGCAGCAACATGCGTTCATAACGCATTTGAGATCGTGATCAGATCTTAACACCCCGACACAGAAGACGAATATGTCATCGACATGCAGATATCTTCGACGACGACGTATCCGTCGAGAATCAGATGACGTAACAGACGACTTCAATTAGGATCCAACATTGTCGACATGGATCCAAATTGTGAACCAGCATCAGTACCATACAACGAGTGGACTGTTAATGGACATTTCACGCGTCGTCGAAAATGATTTTTAAAGATACGATGATATGAATGGACTTGATGATGAAAAATCGCGCGTACTTTGTACATATATTAGGTGAACATTTTATCGTCTATGAACTAATATATATATGTGTGTTACCTTTATTTCATGTACATAAACACTAATTATAATACTACAGTCATGAATGCAGACATTCTCCAGAACTATATATAATAAACGTTTGAAGTATTCTAAATCGTGCAACAGCCGAGGACCAACAGCTTCTCCGACCGACCATCATCGTCTTCATTCGGAAGCCGACGTCTTCAATCGACTGCATGTTACCATCTACAACCAGATGTCTCATCTCTTCACCTAGACGCCACATCGCCTCCAGCGAAGATGTCAAAAATGGACACTATTCGTATTGGATTTTCCAAACCAGTGACACATTCCACTTCATTGTGATTGACATTGACTATTTAAATATTCCGACGTTTTATTATTTCAGCAGAAACATTCGATAAAAATTTCATTAATAATTTGCAGATTTTCATCATATATATGTTTTAGTCACTGATGTTTTCATGTTTGCATGTTTGATTTTCTACATCGTATGTATTAATATGTTTTCGTTTACTTCCATACTTAAATTCTTCAAGATTTTTCTGTATCCTAAAATACATAAAAATCAAATTGAGGGGATAAGTTGTGTCACATTATGGTTAGAAATTATGGGTGGAATATATGGATTTACCTCATATAAAAAATATTGAAAATTTTATCAAAATGGCCAGTAAACATGACAGTCACAAAGTGCACATATGTTCAAATAAGCTTATCGATGAGGGAGAGATTAAAGAATAGTATAGTTGACACAAGGCCAGGTATGTTTGTATTGGTCAGGCAATAGTGTTTATTCAGTTAAATCTCTCATCAAAAGGTTGGATAAAGCTTGTAAATATTTTAGTAGTTTGTTTATCCCGTTCCTAGGGCTTCATTGATTCAGTATCTTAAGTAATGTATCCAATAAGAAACAACCACGCATAGAACACTGACCAATGGAATTCATAACCGAGTTTCACGGGCCAGATGTTAGAGGGAAACAAGGAGTTAGCGTTTAGACTTGGAGACGCACGGATCGAGAAAGACATAATCATGTAGCAATCACAACGTATTTGTATAACTGAAAATATTAAGTATGTTAGACATTAAATTGGACTAGAAACTGATACATGGTGTTGTTGAATATTTTATCCCGTATTATGCAGAGAAATTAACATAAATAGATAGAATAGACTTGTCCCATGCGTGACACGAGAAAATGGGAGTTAATGCAAAACTCGTCATCTTGGCAATTCGCGCATGACGAGATATCGAATGATAGGCTACACACTGGTAATTTAAGAGTATTGAACATTGTTAGTAACTATGTGTCGTCTATGAACTATGAACGATTACGGGACACAGGACGTTAAATGACAGTCACAAAGTGCACATATGTTCAAATAAGCTTATCGATGAGGGAGAGATTAAAGAATAGTATAGTTGACACAAGGCCAGGTATGTTTGTATTGGTCAGGCAATAGTGTTTATTCAGTTAAATCTCTCATCAAAAGGTTGGATAAAGCTTGTAAATATTTTAGTAGTTTGTTTATCCCGTTCCTAGGGCTTCATTGATTCAGTATCTTAAGTAATGTATCCAATAAGAAACAACCACGCATAGAACACTGACCAATGGAATTCATAACCGAGTTTCACGGGCCAGATGTTAGAGGGAAACAAGGAGTTAGCGTTTAGACTTGGAGACGCACGGATCGAGAAAGACATAATCATGTAGCAATCACAACGTATTTGTATAACTGAAAATATTAAGTATGTTAGACATTAAATTGGACTAGAAACTGATACATGGTGTTGTTGAATATTTTATCCCGTATTATGCAGAGAAATTAACATAAATAGATAGAATAGACTTGTCCCATGCGTGACACGAGAAAATGGGAGTTAATGCAAAACTCGTCATCTTGGCAATTCGCGCATGACGAGATATCGAATGATAGGCTACACACTGGTAATTTAAGAGTATTGAACATTGTTAGTAACTATGTGTCGTCTATGAACTATGAACGATTACGGGACAACGAGAACGTTCTCGCTCTAATTGTTATTGTACATCATGTGCTAGATTCACGGTCAAAACGTTTATGGCAGCTTGGCACTCCGTCTGCTGATCTAATCTCCACTGACAGCACATTATTCAAAACTTAACAGTGTTTGCATTAAACAAGAATCCGTGTAAGAGGTTTTTCAAGAATCGCCAGGATCATTCATAGAATACATTTAGTGCTTGCGTTAAGCTCTTTGCCTTCATTTACTTTGAAATATGCAAAAAAGACTTGTTGCTTAAAATCAATGTGGGGTTTCGATACCTGCCAGGAATAATTATTTCACTGATTATTGTTTAATTGAAATGTATTTAAATGTGGTAAAAATATATATTTATTTCCGATGAAAAAACAAAACTAAGATGCAGAATCGATACAAAAGTCATACTGAATATTGCATTCATAATCAATTATCTATTTAAGTTTCTTTTTTTTGTTTGATAGTTCTCGCATCACTTCCTTAAGCACATTTTTAACATGATTTTCTATTGATGTTAAGGGTAGCTTTTCGTTTTATAATGTGTTTGACTTATTGACAATCGGAAATGAAAATGAAAAGGAACACACTATGAAAGTCCAATTACTATGAATTATTTCAATCACCTGAATATATATTTATGATAAGCAAACCGATATCTTTCTTAAATATAAAACTACATAAACTACAAAAAAAAATTCTAGGGGCACCGCCCTCATTACCATCCCCAAACACCATTAACATGACATGGCCAAAAGTCAAGAGAATACTCTGTTTCAACTTATGGTATGAGCCTGACAAGGCAAACCACCAAAACTTAAACTATCGCCTCTTCTTTCCTTACTCAGAACACGGATGAACATAAAGGTGAACACAATCCAATCAACACTGAACCGGTTATAAAGATTAACAACAAGCATTCAATAATGCTCGGATTTCCCTTTGTGCGATTGAGCAATTTAGCTGCAGTCTGTATAAGGTAAACGCTTCTTATCGTCGAGTATGATGTTTTGGAGGTAATATATGGGAACATTCATGCCCTTAAATGCCAAATATTCCTTTTTTCATTTCCTGTAATTTTAAATTGTAATTAATTCGACCATTACATGTATGTACCTTGCAGATTTTTTTTCTAAATTTGTCTTTCTATATTGTGATAGTTAGAAACATATGCCCACAAAAGTTGTTTTTTTCAATTAACGCTCGTATTCTGAGTCTGCTTTGTGTAATATATAGTAAACTTTTATTATAAAAATTTCTTCACATAATAAATTCATACCGAGTTATGATTTAAGAAAACAAGTTTTACAAGAAAGATGTAAAACAACACAACTTGTGTTGATGTCGTTTTCCCAGATAAAAATACATGAGAAAGATTGTCAACATACATAATGCCTATTTTATCTGTTAGTCATTAAATAAGTTGCCATTAGAGGATGTTCTGAAAGCTGAACTTTAACTGGCTATCACGAGATTGTTCATTTGTAACGGGTTTATTGTTGAAGCTATTGTTGACACGTCTTTTCAATTTTAAAACATCAACGGTATTTGGAAGACCATATACGAACTATGTTTATAAAGAACAACACACAATGTACAAGTTACTATTTAATGTTTTTGTGGTATTACCGTTATTGTGTATTAGAACGAGCTTTGGTGGATGCATTTTAAAATCAGAGTGTTTTAATAAGGGGTGCATGCGTTAAAATTTAAATTATCATTCACGATGCTGGTTGAAAGATATTTTTCCCAAAAATCCAGATATGAGTACAACGCTTTATTCTGTTTAAAAAAAATTTGGTAAGCACACATTTGATATATAAGAGAATCCATGAGAACCTGCTCCGGTAATGGCAAAATTATCAGAAATGGAACAACAGTGGCCAAACCACAGGCTGTATTTCATCTAAACTTAGTTTGCTATTTTACACCAAGATCGAGACAAAGAAGAGTACCGTTTCTATTTGTAGATCGCTTAATTACCTTATACAATATTTATATGATATTTTCAAAAGAATGTCATGGTAATTATATACTTTATGTATTTAAATGACAACGAAACACGTTTGCACATTTTCATCCGCAATTCTAAATAGCTATATACCGTTCGGCTTTTTTGCCACTACGGTGGTCCGGTTAGGATTCTATTTCATCTAATGTCGTCTTAATGTGACTGAATTGGTCGGTACCTTTCGTTTCAAAAAGTCATAAACATTGTACTCACTGTCGCTACAATTTACAAAAACGTAGTGGCGATGGCTGCAATAGTAATAAGTATACCAGCGTTGATACACTCTGGCCATAAACAGTTCGAATATAATCATGGTTTAATTATGCAATGTGCAAATAGTCTTAGATAATTTCCTCGGATATTTGACATAAAATATTAACGTAAAGACACAATTTATTTTAAACTCTTATAGTTGGAATACATTATATCAGAGAGACAATAACAATCCTTGTTATATTGTTATTTAAAGTGGATTTCCTATCATACCAACAATCATTGAGTATATACTTTTTTAACTATCCATACGGGTTGTAAACGTTGAATGCGTTGTTTGTGCCTACGTAACAAAGATTAAGAAAAATACTTATATTTGAAGATCATTTGTATGGTAAAGACTTATATTCTACAAAATAAAATGTATATCAAGTCCTATTTGTATTTATACGTATCCAATGCTGAAATGTTCTTTTTCACAGAGTATTTCAACGTCAGGCACGTAATTTATGTCGATGTTGCATGCACGATTATTGCAAAAATAATTATTTCATTAGCATAGTCAATAAATATTGTGAGGATATCGGAACAGTGCATTGAATATTAATTGAGAGCTCGAGCTCAGATCGGAACAATGCATTGGATCTTAATTGAGAGCTCGAGCTCATATAATGTTCATATGAATGACGATAAAGCAATGAAAGATGTTGCCATGTCTTAAAGAATTTCCAGACTTCATGAATTTCATTGTGTACAAGATACAACGTAAAAAAATTAAACAGTTATTAATCTGGTCCTGGCTTTTTTAAATGGACACGTCCCATGTACTTTAAACTGGTAACCCTTGCATGCATAAAAATACTTTTGCTTTATTTTTTTAACAAGAAGGTTTGAACATCCTAACTTTTTCTGTTGGATTGTCTACTTCAAAGCTTAGATATACTACGACTTAATATATTAGACATATGGATTTACAAAAGCAGGAAACATTCACTCAACACCTCAGAAAACAAGTATTGTCGTCCTCGGACAATAAGCAAGGGGTTTACTTTCCGATACTTATCTACGATGTGTGGAGTGAAATAATTTTCACGTTCAACTTGTAGTCATGCATAATGAATTACTTTTGATGTAAATAACTTCATTATTAATTATATATCTATATGATTTTGTGACAAAGCTGTTAAACATACCGCGGTTTGCTATATTTTATACTGCTTGGAAACAGTGTAGCCATGCATTTAATATGCATCGCTTGTGCAACATTGAATCTGGTTACTGCTTTTGCATACGAACGAACGCCGTTGATAACCGTGGTAAGACAGAATCGTTGATAGGAAGACACAACAAACACAGCGATACTTGTTTCACTTCGACTCAATGTCTCCACTAAACTGAAAGGCAGACGACACTATACTGACAGGCATATGAGACACGCATTTTACATTTTAACCAGCTGTCTTTTCTTTGAATAGAGGCACTGAAATTACTTTACATTATTGATAACTAAGTGGGATGATCATTATAATTTTGATTATTTATTTGAATGAGTTTTTACAACATTCTGTTCATGTTATTAGTTAAATGATCTACGTGCACGTACAATGTAAGTGTGCCGATACTATTATAATAAGTTTATAACTGCATGTATATTTAACCACACACAATATATATGTATAAATTTGCATCTCTTAATGCAGTTGCTATTCGCATACAACCATATCAAATGCGTAAAAACATTTTGATATGTATGTCCCACTCGATTGAGCTACGCTGAACAAATTATGAACAGAAGAACATTATTTTCTCAGCCCAGAAACTTATAAAGTGCACGTAATGCCGTTATTTTAACAAATTTCCAAAATGTTGGATCTGTACTTGTATCGATATAGTTTCTCGGTGTCAAGCACATTGTGCTATAGCATTACCTAACAGCATCTTCACAACCCGATAATGATACTGATTAATCGAAATACAATATACAAACTACAATTCAAATATTTAGACAAGTTGTTTACATTTATACAGTTTGAGTATTGGCTGATAAAACTACACATCTCACGTATTAAAATGTTAAACGAGTTTAAAAACCGGGGAATGGATTATCCTATTTGTAAGGAATAAAAACGGTTCGTCTTTATCGTCTTACAGCATTCCTGGCCAATAATACATTAATCACTTTGACATGAGCGATTTAATTTCTAACAAACGACATCCCTAATGTCCATGGCTAATTGAATCTCGTTTTGTTTAGTACCAATTGAACTAATGGAAATCCAAGTGGTATCAACAGTAAGCCGTTGGCCTTTCATTGATTTCACAATCAGTTTCCTTCTAAACGCTAGAAAACACAAATTAAAAAAAAGCGAATGTTATTCCATGACCTGGTGACTTTAAATTAAAGCCAGAACACGTAAACGGGCAATGCAGATTTAATGTCTGAACCTGTCTACTTGCCTGCGAAAAACAAGTTACCACGACGACTCCGGATTTGACAAGGCCACATACATCTATACATTTAAAACATAACAACTGGAGGGTTATGGCAAGCTAGACTGAACAGTTCGAAATCGTTACTGGCTAATGGGACCATTATTTAGTTTTTGGTAAAAACGTTATAGTCAGTTTCATCTGGTGAATGTGGTACGAATGGAACAAGCCCAGCAATATTTTCTGTACATGGTTTTAAAAGCAAATTATAATCTGCTTAGCCCATCTCGTTATTTTTTTAATGTTGATAGGTCAAAAGGATTGTCAAATCGGAAAAACGTAAACGCTTCTTTTCGACCGTGCGAGTGGTGCATAGATATCAAGTATAGCGCATACTACTGTAATCACATATATTTGTCAATTTCCGCGTATCGGGTCATACTAATTTCTTTTAATCAAAGCCTTTGAGTATATATTACACGATCAGGAAAACACAATGCATTATAATTATCATTTTCATATGTATGATAAATATAGCCGTATATGAAAGTCCGTATATGAAAGTAAGATAATTTGAGTAACTGTATCGCGTGCAATTCTTATCGACGAAAACAACGTTATGAAAAAAAGCACACGTATACATTATAAATACCAACTTAAGCTTAACGTAGATTATAGAAAGTCTGCAGATAATTAAACACGTACTGTAATATGTAGATTATGGCTTTAGTAAAAAGATATCGTCAGATCGTGAACAGTGAGCAGGTTGGGCCTACATACATTTTACTTCATACCATATCACAAGTAACACGTGAACAAGTTTCACTGATAACAAACTCCAACTTCGAACTTCAAATGGCGTAGGTAACAAATCAAAGTTGCGTATTAAAACAGCTTCTAGTTTTAGAGCTGCATATATTTTATTGAAATATTTGAGAAAGCTAGTTTTGCTTATTTTGAAAGTATAGCCATAACAGATGTGCTTTATTGATTTTTGCTGTAGGTGTAGAATAAATATTGTGTTGTAGATTGTGTAGACATGCGACATGATGGCAATGACTCCGTCTCAGTACACTTACCTGTGACTTTTGACCTTTACAATACCGCGAGCGAACGGGACGTTAATGTTGCTCCTACAGTTAGGACATCCCGAGCTCCGATAGACAAACTTAGGTAAGTTTGACCAAAATGCTTCACTTATATCCCTTGTATGAACATTTTTATCAACATAAGTGCCATAATATTTTACAATATGGTTTACTGACGACAAATATCGTGAGCTGGAATCCTTCCTCATAAGGGCCCTAGTCTCTGGTTTGAGAAATTTACGCTTGTCTTCGGATTCGAAGACCGTAAGAAGATTCATAATTCCGTGCTATCGTAGTTAAATGGCATATACGAATAAGTTTACATTGTTATTGATATATTACGGAATTCCTCAGCGAATCTCTTTTAATCTGTTTCTAACTTATCCTTTTTAAATCAGTGTATATAATGTTTGTTAAATGCAGAAGTAGAAAGTATGACCACCTGCGATTCTGAGCAAGTATTCATAGAACTCTGTTGGGGACGAACTTGAAAACAATCCTTAGTCATGAATGTTCCGAAGTTTTTAGCTTTTTCGAGTTCATTCGATTTTCAATAATATTTTAAATATTAGGCAAACATGAATACTATTTTAAATATTCTGCAAGCAATTTATAAGCGAAAATGGAGAATGTATACGAAATTTACCCTTAAGTCACACCTTGAAATAATGCAATTTGTTGAAACCAGCCATGTTTGCAAGCTGTGTTTGAATTGCAATTTGGGATGCATGTCGTATACATAAACATTATTACTTTATTCTTAGAACAAGTTGTGGGTACATTGATGCTATATAAGGAACATCATCCACAAAACAATACTCTTTACGCTTTAATCAGTTACAACATGCGCCGAGCTTAAAGCTATATATTTTTACTGCAATTACATTGCCCAGGGCATGAAGTACACAATAATATAAGCATTATGTACAGTAGTACGTCGTAATTTGCGCAGGGACATTGGTTCACTTAATAAACCGTATGAGGTTCATCAATCCGCAATAGCAATCCCTTGCACGACGGTCACATTACATTCACCTCTGTGTTGGGCTCAGAACGTACTAAACCCATCTCATACCATAATATCTTATATCAGTCTTTATGCATTATGATAATATGGATATGGTTGTTTGATGTTAACAAACCTACATTTTTATGTCACAGAATTTTTACGATCTGCAATTACTGTGTATATACCAACATATATTTGAGAATAAATCTTAAAAGGGCATTATATACAATATAAAAAGGTTGCATAAGATACAAAACCTACTTATCTGTTGGTACAAAGCTTTCCTAATCATTTCCCATATATTTTTTTCTTTTTTTAATAAATCTATCACTGGTTGATTCAATCAGTGAGCCTTATTTTTGCCGAATGTGTTAATAAGTTTTTACAAAGGAGGGGACCTGGATCAGGGACGGATCCAGGATTTCTGTTTGGGGGAGGGCGGGATATTGACATATTAGCTGGGGGTCAAGAGGGCCGCTATGGCCCCTGGTGGGTGCAGGGCAAAGCCCTGCTAAGGGATCCAGGGGGCGAAGCCCCCCGGAATTCGCCCCGGAAGCTACATGATTTTAGTGATTTTGAAGTTCACCAAACATGAATACCGGTACAAGATTTTTTCTGGAATAACGCAGGTATTGTCGTCATATGGGTCACTATAGTTATTTTTCATACACTTCAAATCACAATTCACTGCTTGATCAAAAACGTTTGGGCACACCTTAGACGATAAACATAGAATCAAATTGTATGGCCTTGTTTCAAAATGAGGCAATAGTCAAGTGATATACTGTCAACTTGCCATTTAACAACATTAATGACAAGGGTTGGTAATATATTTTTTTCTGCAAAATATATCAATAATGAAACGCATTACAGCATCATTAATGTACATGTATAACCTAAAATTTGTATAAATATGAAATTATGTCTGTTTTGAGGAAATGCACTGCATGGATATTTATGAAAAAAACATTTCCCCACCAATAGAAAGGCATTTGTTCACCAGTAACATAATCATTAGAAAAGTGTGAAATTCAGACATGAGAAATTTAGTCCCCGTTGTACAATGTTGAAGAGTTCAAATGTGAACAAGAGCACCGTCTAGCGGGTGAAGACTGCTCATCTATTTTTCTTTTTAAAGGTGAAGGGACCTGTCTCAATAATTCAATCAAACGGTGGAAGGGGTGAGTGTGGAGAGGGGTGTATAGTGTGGGTGTATGGTCATTTATAACATTATCGTTCGAAAATGAAAAAAAAAATTTTGGGGGGGTGAATCTTAGGTGGGATGGTTTGACAGTCATTCAAAAATAAAATATTAAAAGTAAAATATTAATATTTGTGTTTTTTAACCATGTTTAAAAAAATATTATTTTTTTTTGTGGTGGGGATTCTGAGGTTGGGCCTTGGATGGTTTGGGTGGTGTCCATTGTGGTATGTCAGGTAAGTGTTGTCTTGTCAAAGTATGAATCAAATCTGATCATAAATAAAGAAGTTATGGCAATTTAAGCAAAATTTAATTATTTGATCTTGAGAGTCAATGTCATTCAAACGTAAAGGTCATATTCAACTTGCCAGGTACAGTACCCTCATGATAGTTAGAAAGTATTTAAAGTTTGAAAGCAATAGCCTCAATACTTTAGAAGTAAAGTGGATCTAAACACAAAATTTAACAAAATATTCAAAGTTACTAAGTCTAAAAAGCGCCATAATTCCATCAAAATACCTACCAGAGTTATGCAACTTGTCCTGTCCAGTCCCCTTATGATAGTTAGTAAGTGTTGCAAGTATGAAAGCAATAGCTTTTAAACTTTAGGAATAAAGTGGGCCTAAAAACCAAATTGTACCAAATGTTAAAAAAATCAAGTATAAAAGGGGCCATTATTCTGTAAAAATGCCAGTCAGAGTTACATAACTTTGCCTGCAAAGTCCCCTTATGATAGTTACATATGTAGTTAGTGTTGCAAGAATGAAAGCAATAGCTTTGATACTTTAGAAATAAAGTGGACCTAAACACTAAACCTAACCAAATTCTCATTTTTCTAAGTATAAAAAGGGCACATAATTCTGTTAAAATGCCAGCCAGAGTTATCTAACTTTGCCTGCCCAGTCCCCTTATGATAGTAATTGTGCCATGTTTGAATGCAAAAGCTTTGATACTTTATGAGAAAAGTGGACCTAAACACAAAACTTAACCTAAACACAAAACTTAACCGGAGGCCGACGCTCATGTGATGACAATAGCTCATATTTGTTTTAAAAGGTGAGCTAAAAAGGACATAAGTGATCATGAAGAAACATTATACAGAAAAAGTTAAGTAGCAGCATTCCTACACTGATCTGCTTTCCAAAACCCAGGGCATAAAATATAAATGGCTTATGAACAACATGGGAATCTAGTTCCAAGCCAAATACTGCATGAGTTCAATGAGAAGATATCCATAAGTCAGTAGTAAATCCATAAGTGTTATTGCCTCTTTTAGGCGGTTCATGTGCACACATACCAAATTCGTATTCTTTACCCACAATTTCAAACCTTAAATTCACAAATGTGGTATTGGATAAAAAGGAATTTTTAGCAAAGTCATCAATGATTTAATGATTGTATCAGTTATAGTATGACATTTGTTAAGTTTTTATTAATTAGATATTAAAATACATGTACATTACTATAATCATTTATTATCAAAAAATTTAAATTGTTATAAATTGTGAAAATGTTTTATACATGTAATTATTGAGTTTAATATGGTCTCTCCTTTTTTACATTATGCTGTGTTTGTATGGTATTGAGCACATTGAAACCATCAATGTTATTCTTTTGCATTTGAATTTTGCGTGCTAATTTAAGTGACTAAAACGAATTAAAATGAAGTCCATTCATTAGGTTGATGTCTTTTCATTTATGCAAAAACATAGATTATTTTCAATACATGTGCATGTTGATTTTAAGGATAAAGAAAAGCAAATACGATAAAAGCGAATACAACCATTGTCCCAAATGCATCTCCTCTGAAGCCCTGCTGGGATTTGAACCCAGATCTCTTCCCTCTGGCAAGGACAGTATTCTATCTTGAAATACAAGGGCATGTTAGAGGAAAATTAGCATTTTTAAGACTATAAACCTTAAAAAAATATTGTATCTGTTGTATGATGTTAAACTTTCCTTAAGATAATTTTTCACTGTGAATCTGCAATATATTACAGATTAACTTAAGTTTTTTTCATTGTTCATGTATTTTCAAGTATTGTATTTATCCTTATTGAATGGTATCTCCTAAACACAAGTGTTTAATACTAATTCTTACAAATCTGACATTTACATATCCTTTTTTTGTATGCAATGCTCTGAATTAAACGCAATTCAAAATATTAATATGGTTTTAAAATCTAACAAGATAATATGGTTTGACTTTTTTCTGTTAATATCCCAGAAATATGCCACCATTTTAAGGGACTTGTTTTCATGTTTGTTTGTTTTTTAATAATGTTAATTTTGTTTGACTACCACAATTGAACTATCTAAATACTGAAAAACCAATAATTACAGGAATCCAATAAAAAAGAAATATTTTCTCCCAGTCTGCGAACAGTTGTGATTTAAAATATGAATTTGCTAGTATCAAACCATTCAGTACAAGTACAACATAATTAAATAGTTGAAGTGTGGAATTTTCTGCTTATACATGTAGATCAGATGACTATAAATGAAGGGGTCAAAGGTTGACCGTTCGCTACAATTACAGGTGGAAATAATGTTTGAACTCATCTTTGTAATTTCGATAATGCTCATCAGAAACTAGGTTGTTGATAAAGGGCAGTAACCACTAATGCTCATTTGGTAATTGTCGGCTCAGGTACAACATTTGAATACCCCGTGTACACTAAGTTAAGTATACTACAAAGTACCCTGGGTATGGGAAATATACTAAAAAGTAACCCCGAGTATGGTAAGTTGCCTTTAACTGTATTTTACTAAGCCGGGTAATTTTTAGTATACTTCAGAGCACCCCGGGTACTGTCTAGTGAAGTACATCTACATGTAGCACCTGAACCGACAACGACCAGAGCCTGCTCATATTGTAATAAGGAGGATATTAGATCATCTAAAATATGCCAATCTTCACAAGCAGTCTTTACAGTCATATATTGAAATCACTTGCCTCAGAGCACTTTTTGCTTTTTGTCCATTTGGTTCACATTTATTTTGTAAGAGGTAAAAATCAGGTGTGTATGGATGTCATCTTTAGGTTTAAAGGGTGGAAGAAAATGCATGGGTAATACAGTAATAATTATGTAGTCTGCATGCTGAAATATATTGATTTTATTTTAAAACCAACTGGTCCGTATGAATAATGTTCAAGAGCCTTCTACTACTAATCATAATGTTAGAACTTAGACCATCCTAAAATTACTATAAGATTTGATCACAAATTCTAAACATGAATTTAAAAATGTAAAATGTTAAAAAACATATTTTCCCGTATACTGTACAACTAGGTCCCCTTATCTATTCGATAAATACAACAGAACTGACCGTCTCCTCTCTGAAAATACACGTTTGCCGTCGAAGCAATGCCTTACGTCACTCAATTTGTTAATTTGTTTACATTTGTAAAGTGCGCGGAATGACTCCATCTGCGTAAATGGGCAAAAAATAGTTTAAAGGAGATGCATTAATACTACCAAGTTTTTGCACGATGAATGGTTATTTTAAAAGTCATGTTTCTTAATTTAATGCATGCGATCTTAAATATCCAATCAAATATACATTGAATGCGTTTCTTCGGTTTTAACCAAATATTAAGCAAAATGGCATGCTGAGCCTTTCGCAAAGGTGTATGTGAGGGCGAGGAACGACAACTCTGCGTGGGAATTGCCGCAATAGCAGGAACCATCTTCTGCAAATTACTATAAAGTACTGTGCATCATTTGACTATGCATAACCCACACAATAATTACTCAATCAAATGAAAACAAAAATGTTGCATACGCACTTACAAAAAAAACTGCAGTTGGGCTTTTTAAAAAACTGTAAGGCGTGTGGTTTGTCAACACTATAGTCGGTTCGGAGTTCAACATTTTGAAAAAAATATAACGGTTTTTCACCGTGTTTTAGCTGGATTGGTTGGAACCTCATTGATCAATAAACACTTCATCAAATCTCAAGTTATTTTGAAATGTAAAATGCCCACATTGCTTCGAGCGACAACGTTAAATGTTAAATGTCGCGTGCAAACATTATATATTGTCATTCTCGCGTAAAGCAAACAATAGAACAAACGAAAACGTGTATTTCGCGAATAAACCTTTTGCATCCGACTATGCTTATGTATATCAACTGTGTGATATTTTATTAAGCAAGAAATTTTGTTTTAATTTATAATTAGCGGCATGTTTTGATTTCACGTGAATCGTGCTAATCGGAAATACGTTTTTGAAATCGCAATGCCTTTAAGAACTTATCTTTGCCTTGTATTCATTCTTCAAGCATAATTAATATAATTGTTTTAAACAAACTTGAAACATTGCTCATAAATGTGTGTCTGAGGGACTAAACAATACACTAACACGACCCATTGCAAATTTTCCGATACGATGATAATCATGTGATGGGTGCTGTGGAACGGGTATCGCCGCCTTGGAACATATAATGCAAAACATTGTAGTTTAAACCGGTTCAAAAAAAAGTCAAAACCCTTCCTAATATCAGAATCATTAACAAACCAAGGCACGTGAGACACGTTCTCAATCAATTGTACATACGTAGACAGAAAATAAAAACATGAAGGCTAAAACATGACACCAAATTTGACTACTACACACAAAATTGTAGTATGCTAGTGGCTTGAGGATTATTGAATACCACACTTTCCGTTAGTTGTTTTAAATACTATGTATATTATACGCATTTATATCAGCACTTTGTTAAACTGGGTGTTTTGTCGCGTGTCGTATTCAATAATTACGCCTTGCTTATACATGATTAAAAGCAACGCGGTTTGGAACTACATATTGATCACACGTCATCTTGTCTGTATGACGCATCAAAAATAACTGAACATGGTAAGTATTTAAAAATACGGAAGGCTTTTTCAACCGTGTTAAGTTTGTTTAGTCGATATTACAACATATGCATTGCACATCTTTCTATTCAGATTAATTTCCCGCGAATGCACATTTTTCCTTGGAATTTTTGCTTAAAAAAGTCATATTTATTTTGAATCAATAGTCCATAATATGATGAAACTATAATCTATTAAAGTCTGTCAAATATCGACGTATTCAGACCTTCGTTAAAGCCATATCCTTCAAAAAAAAACTTTCTCTTAGCCGGCATATTGTTTACATTTGACCTTGCGGGAGTCGTATTATACTCATTATGTAGACTGCACATGCATTTTTGTTTATGACAAATTCTGATTGAAATATATTTATAATTATTAAATGTTTCGAACCCGCAACGATTGCATTTTAATTTTGATATTTTGTTTGGTTATCTTTTTTGGCTATACCTGGATTTTTTATTAAGAGTTTACAATTATTGACGGATAGCCGGGGAGCTATGGCGATGTTTTGTTTATATAAAGTACATTGGTCGGAGCTCATGTGGGGTTGCCTTTCTTGTGTGTGTTTTTTTTTCCTAATTATATTTTGTTTATGTTTTATACTGGCGCTATTGAATTCCAGTGTTAAAATTAAGCAACGTTGACTACGTAATTACGAACTTTAAAACATTGTTCAATATGTGATTAACGATATTAAAAAAATACACATGCCCTCACTAAAGCTTACATGTATCTAGTAACAAATATATGTATAGATAAAATAGTTAACAAACATCCAAATCCTTATTAACTTTTCATCAACATTTGTATACACTATTAACTCGTCAAATTCTGGCAACTGTTTATCAAAGCGTCAATATTTTTCTTGCTTGTCACGCCGAATACACGATAAAGCGATAATAGTGATGAAAACACAATTATCATGAATTATAGAAAGGAAGATGCTGAATTATTTTTTAGAACAAAAAGTTTTTTTATAAAAGTGTATAAACAGATTGTTCCATACCATCTATTCAGATTGATATCATAAAAAGCATTTGAATTTCCATTGACATTTCTGATGAAATCCAAATGCGAATGTTGAAAATATGATTTGTGATGTGACATTGAGTGTTTTTATCCAATGTTAGTGTGTTTGATTTTGTCATCACAGCATATTAGATTACATTCAAGATAATAATTCAATAAATCTGAGCAATCATTAAACAGTTACTTATTTCCTGGTCCTGCTTTCATACATATATCGTATATAGTATTTCATAAATATAAAATGATACAATTATATACAATGTATATATTCTAATATACCATTCTACCGCACAAGCATTTATATTTTTAATATAGCAACTATATCAGCGCGATGTATATTGGTAAATTATTTTGTAAAATAAATAACTATTGAGTTTACCTCTATAATAAATAAATATAAGCAAACATGTATGAATTTTACTTTTGTGCATCGTCATACTATTACTTCGTGTATGCATCTATGAACTATAACAATAACTAAATAATTACATCAACTGCTTAGTTTGTTACGTTTTCTCATTGCATATTTATTTTAGTAATTATAGCATGTCAATTATTTATTTAGTTTTAACCTGTTTATTTTAACTCGATTGCATCGAAAGCCTGTGGCTAATAAAAAACTCCCTCGTTTCAAAAGACTAGAACCAGTTCTTTGTGTTTGTGGGGAAAATCTAAAAAATGCTCCCACAGAAGTGACCGAACCCGTGACCTCCCGATCGCTAGTCGGACAACATATCCAATTCACCACTTCGACTTGCAGATTATTTATTTGTAGAAAGTGTATCCATGTATACCGATCGGCAAAATGCCTGAAGTATATACTATAAAATATAAAAATAACTACTGTGGTGTCATCCCAATGAGCTAAATCACGCTCTATAATACATACGAGTTCAGCAACATGCCGTTCAATATTGTACGCCAATATGATTACTTGCAACAACGTGTTCTCATTGAAATGGGCATGTAATATCAAGTATAGCAGCCTTCATTTATAACTTACATGTCGGAAAGGTACAAGTTACCGGTTTTGATAAATCCGTTGCAGGAAACAAGAAATTATAAAACATCATTAATGGAATGTTCTGCTTTTTAGAAAAAAACAACTTTCAGATATTAAAATTAGTTCATGCCATTATTTGTTTGCAACATGTTGACTTGTTTTTGTTAGGCATTATCGTTATCGACGTTTAAATAGAATGCTTTAGTGTTGATGTTGGTTTCTTTTAACCCATTTATGCTTAGTGGATTCTCCCATCCTTCTAAATTGGATCAATTAAGTTCCAAAATTAGGGATGTCTTGTATATTTATTTCTATATTTAGAATATTTCTTACAGAAATTCCTTTAAGCAAACAGCGCAGACCCATATGAGACGCCGCATCATTCGGCGTCTCATCTGGGTCTACGCTGTTTGCCAAGGCCTTTTTTACTAGACGCTAGGCATAAATGGGTTAAGCACGCGTTTGTTTTTATCATACACTAATAAAAATAAAATGCGAGAAAGTATCTCTCTTTTAAGCTGTATAAAGCCTAAGACACTATCATGCATGTAACGAACTTAATTTATAGAAAAAACACCCTTTGATCATATAAGGAACGATATGGAACTATATTATATCCAGTTTGAATAGCATACATTAAAAGCATGATCCCCGAGGAGAGTGATATGCAACGACGCTTAAGGCAAAGTTTAACATCCTTTCTCAAGGCGGCAATGCGGAAAATATTTAATTTTAATATGATATTTATAGTGTGATACCGAGGCAAATGCAATATTCAATAAAACAGCAACTTGTCCTACGCATTTTCATTATTGAATAGGAAAATAAGCAAAACGCGATGTATAAAACATAGCCATTTGCATAGCTGTCTTACTACATGTATTCCTTATTTAAACATCTTAATCTATGCTGATTTGAATCAAAGGCCTAGGGTGTTTTGGGACACTCTCTCGAAGACTTACCACATCAACTTCTACATCAATTTGCATGTAATATGTTGCGCACATTCAGTGAGTCAATTAAAGAAAGTCCTAATTGTATCCTAAAGCAAATATATGTATCAGTCGTTCTAGTTTATGTGTAATTTTCAAGATATCGCGGTTTGGGATTTAAAGGGGAATTGTAATAAAAAGTATGTTCATTTATCACTATATTGTGGGCTGGTACTTTGAAAAGCTGATCACCATATTATATCATCGGCTGTATTAGTACAGCAGATAGAATTTTGGCAACTAAATTGACAATTTTCATTCAGGGATTATGCTACATGAATCATATATACATAACGTAAATGTGCTTCTTTCATTGATGAATGTTCAAAACGCTCAAAGTATTATTGGCTGTTTGATCACTGAGATCTAATTGTGAATACCATGCTCATTTTGTGAGTGTTATTTTTGAAATAAAAAATCCTTTAGCGGTTCAGTATTATTTTGCGCATGCGCACTTAAATGTTAAAATACCTTAACTAATATGTAAATGAACTTAAAGAAGAGGGATAAAACAGCCATAGACACACTAAAGTGCTGAACAATTATATCAACATACGATTGTAGTATTTGGTTGTGATGGTTATGTACGTACAAACACATGTTTGTTCCTTGTGTCTTTCCCCTTGGTTGGTTTACCCAGCTCGATGAGTCAAACGTCATCCTGTACGATATTTATCAATTTCGTACTTAATCGTACTTTTCTTCTCACTTTGTTTCATACCCTTTTCGATCATCGCTTATAATCCCAGTGATAACAATAATAACTATATGGCGTTTAGGATTTTTGTTGCAGAGCTGAGGTTTGGGAGACTGCTGATGTGCTCTGTTTTTGACGATGCTGGAACATTTAATAACCATCTAAAAAAAATTCACAATGGCGACCTATGTAAAAGACCGAGCCAGTCCGATTGAGATAACTCGATTTTTTAGGTTACTTCCCTTTTGCATTCGCCACTACGTAGGAGATTGCTCGTCATTGATAACATTCTCCTAGCAGAGTTGTCGTTCGTGTTTCAACATTCAACAATGGCCGCCCCCGTGAGAGTCTCGATTCAAAACTTTCTTACTGCATAAATTGGCTTGTTTCGCTATTTAGAAGCTGTCATTTAGGATGTATGAATTATTTATTCACTAAATCTCCGCTTTTGACAACAATAGTTGGAATTCGAAGGATATATACTCGATGTGAATGAAGGACTTTCTGGAACGTAACAGCTTGACACGGCAAAACTGGCATACTGGTATTTTTAGTTATCAATATATGTCACATTGTGCTTTATAAATTGTATTCGAGCATTTTGCGACTTATTGAATGGCTATGATACCCGATATCAACATTTCCTCGGGGATTTGCAGATCACCAAGCTGTCCTGAAATTCAACATTGATTTCAAACTCTTTACTGGTTTGTACTATTTCTTAGTGTTAGTACTTTTTATCATTTTAAAGTTAAATGAACTGTGTCACAGTAAAAGAGACATTAAGGCGATTGTGGCCAGTTTGGATCTAGATCAGCCTGCAGTCGCTTGAAAGCTGTTTGCTTAAAAGCGTTTTTCTGACAATAACACATAATTTAATTGGATACTAATTTGACTGCGCTTTTCCTGTGACCTTGCTCAAATAATAGAATTGTCATTAATCAAATTATTTATTTTGAACATTAATCAATTGTTTTTCTTGTCCCTCGGGATCAATGACTCCAGCACTTTCCTGTTGAGAATTGAATACTGCTAAAGGCGATGCTAGGGGGCGTGAGAGATGTTGCACCTTCCAGTATCGCTCGATTGTTCATTGTCGGCTCGGGTACTACGTACATGTACCCCGGGTACTCTTAAGTATACTTACATGTATCCCGGGTACGGTAAATATACTAAAATGTACCCGGGAAATTTAACCCTAAATCAGTCGTTGTCAACTATTTTTTTGTAATAATTATATACACACATTTATGTCAACTTTCTGAAGAATGGGCTCTATATTATCGGAACACATACTCAAAAAGCATGTTGATGCAGTGTTTTTTGAAGAGAAGTGTTTTTGAGATAATCGGTTGCGCGTTTTACGACATCGGATTTTGGGCGCGAATACAACTAGGGTACAGTCTAATATGGACCGAGTACAATTATGTTTATTTACCGTACCTGGGGTACATGTAAGTATACTTAGAGTACCCAGGGTACATGTAAGTATACTAAAGAGTACCCATGGTACATGTAAGTAGTACCAGAGCCGACAATGACCAATCAAGATCCATTATCCCTCATGAACCGACTCAAAAAACCGAGTCGGCAATATTTGACTTAAGTTTTGGTTTGGTTGCTCTCGAGGGATCGAAAATTTAAGAATCTTCCTAAAAGCCCTACGGGGTTGATCCCCAGAAGCGACATTGAAAACTAGCAT
Organism: Dreissena polymorpha; assembly: GCF_020536995.1. Classification (NCBI taxonomy): domain Eukaryota; kingdom Metazoa; phylum Mollusca; class Bivalvia; order Myida; family Dreissenidae; genus Dreissena; species Dreissena polymorpha. The sequence continues at coordinate 312,051 of NW_026273333.1, read as the reverse complement.
ACTTTGTTATCTAAAAGGCTGCTAAACCTGATATACAATGATAATGTGAATTTTCTCTCACATGATGTTAAAAGTCATATTATATAAAAACTTACAGCAGTAGTTAACAACTGGACAATAATTAATGAACGCATCTTTCATTTGTCTTTGACACTTTGATTTTGACATGGCCTATATTTAAATATGTGACTGGACTTTACCAGCACTCTTGTAACAGAGCTAAAGTTTAAATTTACCATTGAAGATCACCTAAATCCAGATTTGCTATTATAGACGTGTGGAAAGTTTTAAGGGTGTGACAAGTAAGCAAAAATTGGTCATTACCCAGAGGCCACAACTGATCTATGACTGTATCAAAACAAGAAAAATCAGTGCTGATTTAGATTTCCTTAGATAGTTCAATAACAACTAATTTCATAAGCCTGGTAACAGTGTTACGGTAATGCTACCAATGTGTCACACCAGGGCCTTGAATTTGAAATCTAGGACATGCATGGTCATTTCTTCATGAAATCAGGACTCAAAATTGTATTTTAAGTCCTTAATTGACCTGGCTATAGTTCTCAGATTATTATAAGCTCAATCAGTATATTTATATCATCATTCATGCTTTGTGTATCGTAAACATATACACAATCATGCAGTTACATGATAGCAATAAATAATATCAAAGCTACCCATACTATAAAGGTCATTGACAAAGCCTATGGTCAAAATGTGAACACATTGAGGGTAATCGCCCTCTCGTGCCAGCAAAAACAACACGTTGACAGGTTGTCATTTTTGACAGTTCTACTTTTACTTTCATTTTGTGATATCAAACTATTAACAATTATGTGGCTGAGAAAAATATCGCCATTGCTTTTTATGCCCCCGGTAGGGTGGCCTATATCAGTTGAACTGTTAGTCAGTCAGTCAGTCAGTGTGTCAGTCTGTCCGTCCGTCCGAAAACTTTAATGGCAATAACTTTTTTACTATTGAACATAGCAACTTGATAATTGGCATACATGTGCATCTCATGGAGCTGCACATTTTCAGTTGTGAAAGGTGAAGGTGAAGGTCATCCTTCAAGGTCAAATGTCAAATATAAAGCGTATGTCTGTCTGTCCGAAAACTTTAATATTGGCCATAACTTTTTCAATATTGGCGTGCATGCGTATCTCATATTGATTGGTGAAAGGTCAAGGTCATCCTTCAAGGTCAAGGTCAAGGTCAAAGGTCAAATTTTGCAATATTGAAGATAGCAACTCCATATTCGGCATGCTTGTGTATGTCATGGAGCTGCACATTTTGAGTGGTGACAGGTCAAGGTCGTCCTTCAAGGTCAAAGGTAAAATATATTGCTTCAAAGCTGCGCAGCAGGGGGCATTGAGTTTCACAAACACAGCTCTATGGAAGGGGATATCCGCCAGTTCATTCATGTTGCCAAACGACAATTACATATTGCTAAATGACGATTGCATACTGCTAAATGACAATTGCATTTTGCTTTATTTTATTTGTAACAAACTAACTGTGTCTTCTTTGCGTCTTTATGCTTGTTTCAATCAGTTAGTGAAATATTGTTTGCATACTTCTTTTTAATGTTTACTCGATGTATGTTAATCGTGTATTCTTGCAAGTAATTGACAAATGCATTATTTCTGTAAAAATGTTCATGTGTCTATCGTATTGTTGCTGAACTATTATCATTTCAATACTTAGTAATGCTAGAAAATGGCATATTGATTGTAAGTTCTACTAAGCGAAATGAATACGCACAAAGCAGCAGCTCACATGAAGTAAGCCGAATGCAGAATGCATTAAGACGAATGCATTAGTAATACTGAATTCATACACGACGGAGAACCAGAGTTTTCAGTAGTTTTCGGTAGTTTTCGTAAAAGGTTAATATTTATAACGGTGTTGTATTATATATCTACCATATGAATTACTCTACAGCATCGTTTCGAACGTATTTTCCACTGTTCTTATTCAGGTAAAGTTTACTTGTTTATTGTACTGTTTTATTAGGTAAATTGCATACGATTACAAGTAATCCCCATTTCGAAAGTTGAGTTGTCATTTGGTTTGTGATTAAGGTCTATTTGAAGTTTATTGACGTAATATTGTTTTCAATTACTTGTCAAACGTCCCATATGGTATCATTGTAACGAAGGTGGGTTACGATGATCAAAACGTGTAACTGTTGGCATGTTTGAATTTAACTATTACTTTCATACTATTTTCATCGCATATCTTCGTGACACTGTCTTTATTTAATCAAATCGTACCTAGGTTGGTAAAATTGTATCTTATTCAAATTATTCATTATAATTGTTGTTTTACTAGTTTATCCCCAATACGGCATGGACATTCATATATGGAGCTAATTAAAATGGAAAGAAACGTGAGAAAATAAGCATGCACAGTTACCTCATTAACGAACAAAAATAATTATGTATTTTTAAATTAAATGGTTTCTCTTTTTCATTTCAAATAAATTATATTTCTCATACTGTTTTATACTGTTATCAATATATGTTGACCATCTTACACCCATTTCTGTATATTGGGAAAGCGATGCCTTTGGATAGGTACCAGTTGACCAAAAGAAGGGAAAAAGTTGACCAAAATGGGTTTGAGTTGACCACAGTACGGGTTGAACAGTTACCTAACAGGTGTCTTAAAACAGACACATTTAATGATTTTTTTTCTTTTATACGCTTAAATGGCAGATCGATCTTTTATTTCTTTGCATCTTAAATGTGTAGCTCAGTGACTCAGTTAATGTTTACGGTTTGTAACTCAGGGGTCCTGGGTTCAATTCTCACATGCGGTGCTGATTTTTTTTTTTCATAGGAGTTTTTTTCTGGCGAGACTGCAGAGCCCTAGCCTAGTACTGGTGAAACCAAGGAAGCATAATTAAGTGAATCTTTGCCTTAATGTAAGTTAAATACACGGGCATAAACACCATACAAAAAAACAACACATAAAAATGTTAGTACATGTAGGACAATAGTGAAGATTTCCCATAAAGATAGTACTTAGATGATCAAAGCAGATAAGATCATATTTCTGTGAAAAAAGTGTAGAAACTTAGATCAGCAAGTGTACTATCTGACTACGTAATAATTATTATCTCTCGAATCTATCATTATTCTACATACTGGTGACTTGTTTTTATAAATAAAAAATAATTCACATGAATACATTTTCAGATATGAGCTTACAGCAAAGAGCAGCTGCTTTTTTAAGGCAGGCAGCAGAATTGTTGAATGTCAACACAAGTGACAGGAGTACACAATATCAGAAGCACTAGTGCTGCAAAGGCAATTTTTGCTCCCGACAGTAAAAAAAGGAGGCACGGACATGCAAATACTGGAACTGTGGCAGTGCCAGCACTAGACTATTATACCCAGGAGTAATAAGATAGGCATCACTAAAGAGGCCCTGGCCTGTGTTAGATATTATGGAACTACAGTTTATACCACACTAATTCTTTTTTAATGTAAAGATGTCTATTGTTTCATAATATTCATGCATATACATCTTCTTTTTCCACAACACGGCACTTATGTGTACTGTACACAAATAAACATGTGTATCGAGTTAAGTCAGATTCAAACTGCAAAGTTTATACCGGTAACTCTGATGGTATCAGTTATAGAATTAAAATGTTTTCTGTCCTTAAATCAAAGGCCAATAACTATAATAAGTTATCAGTTATAGAATTGCATATACTTCATGTTTCTTAATAAGGCCTTAGCTCTTGCATAAGTCAAGCTAAATATTAAAAATTTCAACCTTAACAAGACAAATGTTTTGCATTCACTTCCCTATTGTAAATGCAGGTCCCTGGTTACAACTAATGACCACCTGTTGAAGGAGCTAGATGATACCCGGGAGAGACACCAGCACAGAGGTGAATCAGATTAACTGGAGCTACAAGCAGCCCAAGAAAAACCTTCAGAGACCAGTCAAGATGTTCTGATAATGATAATAGAGTGTGCTTTGTGTTTTATTGCTAAGAATTTGGCTGCTCTGTATCCAATATCTGAAGTGGTATTTTATTAAGATTTCGAAAAAAATAAGACTTTATGCATGTGTGTGAAGTGTCGTCCCAGATTAGCTTATGTTGTCCACACATGATTATCTGGGACAACACTTTCGGCCTAGACTGGATTTTTGTAATAAATACTTTCTTTAAACAAAAAATCGAATTAAAACCAGAAAGTGTCTTCCCTGATTAGCCTGTGCGGACCGTACAAGTTAATCTGCGACGACACTTTAGGAACATGCATTAAACCCCATTTTCCCAAAGCAAGGGTCAATTGTATTTATTTCCTTTCAATATTCGCACCCCCTTTATTTAAGGATCATACAGATTCTAAATGCCTATTTATTGTAAGCTGAATATTCAGTCATAACCAAAAAGTGTCATAAGATCTTTGTTAAGACAGGACTCTGAATTCTAGCATTTAATGAGGTTATGTGCTTTTCCGCACTTATTCTATGTCTTTTATAAGTAAAAGGTGAACACTAGCAACAATATAATTTGCTACCAAAATGTTTTCCATATATTACTTCTTTTACAGGAAAGAAGTTAACATGTGTAAAAAAAAGTTTGGCAAACAAACTGACAGGTAACAATCAGTTTATTTCGTGTGCACCCAGGCAATTACATATTACCAGACAGTAGTGCAATCTCACATGTATATGAAGGTTTTTAACTTATATTGCACCAGTTTATAGATTGTTTTAAAAACAAATGTATAATCATGGTAAAGTTACATATGTCTAGTCATGCATTGAGTCCAATTTTCCCAGAGCCAGACTCAAATGTTAAAGCAATGCCCGTTAAATTCAGAAATATATCCAATGACATAATAGTGGTTTGCAATTTATTGAAAATCTCATAAGTGTTCAAATAAAAAAGATTTATTCATTATTTACAAGATGCAATTATCTTTCAAAATCAACAACAACAACACAATTGGCATTTCATGTAAAAGCTATTCACACTAGATGATAAATTAAACTGGTATTTATGATAAACAATACCACACTAAAGAAGCACAGACAGTTCTCACTATTCCATTCATATCAATTCATATTGAATTCAACAACAACTAGAAATGGCGCGGCAGAGGCCGACGCGTATTCCCACGCCGCATGTTTGACCCAGGGTGCACCCCAGCGTTAGTAATGGGGGGCCATGAATAGTTGAGATTGACCGTATTGTCATGAGAGATATTCAGTATCAATTGGATGTGAATCGGTGTAGAAATTAAAAAGTTAATGTCTTCGTTTGAACATGACATATCTTTTTTATTTCATAAATCGATTCCTTTTAGAATGGCCTTTAAGAAAAGGTATGGTTATGGGGGTCTCTTTGTGCAAAATGCTGCATTCATTTTCGCTTAAAGTTGTTGCTTTTACATTGAATTATAAAGGGAAACTATTTAGTATATTATGACCTCCAAGAAAAATAATAGGCATAATGTAGACGGGTAAGTGTTTTACCCTATCACCGCTTTTTTACGGAGGATTCCAGAGATAGTCGATGTATCACTGTTGATACCGGAGATTTTGATTTTGATGTTTAGAGTGATCTCCCGGCAATAGTCATTTAAGCTGCAATTTGCGATGGAATTAGGTTTTTTAGTACTGGTTCCCATTTTCGCATTGTGAACTATTTATAATGGCGGTGTATGCAAAAATACTAATTCTAAATCAGAGACGCACTAGCAATCGACTTAAGAAGTAATATATGTCTACAAAGATATTAACAGCTTGTTAAATTCAGTAGCAACATATCCAAATGCACACAGTTAAACAAAGAACGCCGTTAGAATAAGCATCCATACCAATTCCAAAAGTTTAACTGCAGTTGTCAATAACACACACGAAGTAAAGATATATATGAAGTAATTATAAACTTATCAACATGTGACAATGAGATGAAGTGTTTGCATCGCAAATGTAACTAGGCAAAATGCAACAACCAAGTAAAAGCATATGCTAGTAGTTAAAATGAGAATGTCATTTAACATTATGCATGGACTGGCGGATATTCCCTTCCATACAGCTCTTGTTTAATATATTTTCTTTTTTCCTTTTTTGCAAGGAGTTTAGCTTTTAGGATTTATAAAGAAATTATTATGTCAGTTAATTGAACGCAAGAAGAGCTATCATACTACATATGGATTTCGAATATATTGATGTTTGATCAATTATATTGTTTGGTTTTTATATAAGAGTTTGATAATATTAATCAACGAAACTGTGTTACTATATATGCACCTAAATGCCAGAGTTAAAGCCGTTAATTTGAATTAAACTATTATTATAAATACATAGAATCTGATTGTAAATTATTTCTTATTAGGACAACCAATATTACACAGCTTTAGATATTTAACTTTACATACGAAAAACGCTTAATACATAGCAAAACAACAAACCGTCTAAAATTATTTATCATATCGGTTGATCATGTCAATTACTGCGATAAATTGACTGTTAAATGTTTAGGGTAAGGCATATTTGCATGTGAACTGTACGTTAAGATCGATGTGTGGAATATGTGTGGTAAGGCATGTTGAAATGTGAAATATGTAAGGTCACTTAGCATGTGCAATATAAATGTATAGGTCGTTTGGCATGTTAAGCTTTTTTAAATGTTTGTAGACAATAGCATTATTTACCTTAAGGTCACTTTGCATCTAACATGTTTGCGTTAATATCTGTTTGTATGTGAATATTAAGAAAAGGTATGTTGGCATTAAGACTTATTTGCATTAATCAGTGTGTTGCATTACTAAGTCTCTGTAATTTATATTGAGCCACAGTGACTTGACAACTTGTATTCAATTCTTTGACGTGCAGTATTATATAACGATATGTGTATATAGAAACTTACCACGAAACAAGGACAGACTGGATCTATATTTTCAATTACGTATTAGTTGTAAATATAGTCGGTAAAGATTTATACATGCATAGCTTACTACCTCATTGTCATGGTTGTACACTTATAAACGCTTCATTCAGACAATCCAGGACACAGATCACAGGTAAACAAAACATCAATGAAACATTTACTAGCTTCATTTAATACCACAAAAACTGCGGATTATTTGTATGACATAAAATACATTTTCGTGGTTTCAGTTTTAGTAAAGAACAAAACACATAACAATAAGTAATCTACTTTTTGCAATGCTCGGTCGTAGTTACACACAGTTTTTATGTTGTGCTAAAGGCCTTAGCGGCTTTTAAAATGATATTGAAGTCCAGATAAATGCAAAAAAAAACATGGATTGTTAAATGCGAGTTCCTTTTTATGAAGGATATACACATCAATATTGTGTTGAAGATTTATACATGTACTTATATCCACTTAAAGCGGGTATATACGATCTTGTCAAATATTTAGTAATAAATATAAAATGTGTAAAAAACTTATTATACATATATTTCAATATAAACTAAAATAAAAGTTAAGAAGAACATGTGTCGAAAAATGCTAAATAAGCCAGATAGTTAATTCTGAAATCGAAAAAGGCTGTACAGCCGAATTCGCCAGCATATATATCATGCATGTACGATGTGAATTTAAATTTAGTTTAACGGTTCATTTGAAATTTCTGCAACGATATCGATTCATACGACACATGAACACTTACAAAAAAGACGAATGCGTCGGTTATTGTAGGAAAATAATTACGAATTATCTTCGTCACAATCGGCTCGGGCGCTAATTTGTATTTGCTGTATTTTATGAAATTCGTCTTAAATGTATCATTTTACTTGCATAGTGTGTGTTATTATAACATATTTGTATCAATATTTTACAATTCAGCACATATAAAAATCGTATATACCCGCTTTAAGTTGGTATTTTGGTTATTTCAGCCTTTAATAGTAAGCGCCTGTTGACATCAGTTATAAAAATTATTCGGCAAAAACTGGGGGAAAATATACTTAATTAAGCATCGAACTCAGCAAATAACCGAATACCATCGGAAACAGAACACTTAATACGTAGATGATTTGTCATATAAATAATAATTATGTTTTCATAGAAAGGATAGGTTTCGATAATGGAGTTATAAGCAATTTTCCAAAAGCGACCATATTATTGCATGAAATCCCATAATACTGGAAAGGTTAAGGGAGGTCACCACAGCAGTCATTGCTCTAAAAAGTTTATGTTGCGGATTTTAGAAATTGACTCTTCTAATATTTGTATGCATATGGCGTCTCTCTGGTTTTTCTATAATTTGGTATACAGTTACATTTGGCATAGGATAATCTGTCCAAAGCAGAAATATTATGAATGACAGTTTAATGATTAAATTGTATTTACGTCGTCCTATTATCTAGTATATGCAGATCATATGTTGTAGATGTTAAATATGTTATACTATGATAATGACTTTATTTACAATAATATTTAAAACAATGCTTTAAAAAATAAAACAAAAGTATGTTTTATCAATTAATAGATTTTTCATTTCATTTCTGTTAGGTTAGTTGGAGATGTTCAATTGGACCGTTAACAAAGATCAGTTGTATGACGTAAAACTGAATTTGAAATTTATTCACACAACCTGTGAAGCTTCTTAGGTATCGATCTGACAGTTGCATTGTAATATGTTAGTTGTGTTTTGATTTGTATTGTTTAAATCTAAACTTCAATATACAGAATTCTCTGAAAGTACAGTTTTAAAAACCACATGAAGTTTCCAAATAATTAAAACAATAATGTTTATCAACATTTGGACGTAAAGAATGCGTTCCGTTACTACATCAGTCAAACGTCTTTCCCGTAGTTGTTGTATATATCGTAAAGTGCGATTCAATAGTAACAACGGTAAAAATATGTTTTTGTATATAAAGTTTTCTTCATGTTAACTAAAGCTGTAATTGTACTCTTACAGTTAACAGTATGCGTTTGCGTGTCGTGTATTGAACAATACGGCTACTGTTAATCTTGATCAATGTCGTGGTTCCTCGTGCTGGAACATTAAACGATGTGAGACATTGTGTGCAGCATTACAATGTAGTTCATTAAGCCTCCTGTGAATACATTTTAATCTATCATATTCCAGTCCAATATGTGTAAATGAAGAACGCTGCATCATCTCAATAAATCAAAAGCTTCAACCTTCTGGTAGAGGTCTTAAAGAGGAAATTTAACTCACTGCTGCAAACATCATATAGAATCTCTTCATCATAATAATAGTGCACATATTATGACATAGATGCTGTAGACACTGGCAACATATTGCATATGAACATACACTAGCAAAAACTGTTTTCGTGTTGTATATAAGTTGCTTGTAAAAAGATTGCTCTCCAATTTGCCTCTGTCAGACGTAACAATATTTTGGTGATTTATGAAATCATGTCGTTATTTGCATAAATGCATTCGTAAAATGAGTTTTTGTTTTATATTGCAAGTGTAAATACAATACATTATGTAAAGAAAATGTGTTTTTAACCACGGAATCTACTTACGTAATGTTTGTTTTGTCCCGTAGTTATTAATTTGAAAAAAAAAATCCGGCAAAATTCACACTTAAAGTTATTAATATTACCAAGATAGGTCGTAGGGACTTGTGTCATAAGAGCTTCTTTACTTTATGTATTTTTTCACTGCGTTTATAATTCCTACGTTTACGAAGTTAACAAACTGATGAACAACTAGTTCTTCATTAATCTCGATAAAGACACGAAGCTATTTTGAAGGAATTCTCTTAATCTTGCAAATGCTTTAACAGACGACCGATTTGACTTGCAAACATGCGATTGTTTTCGTGTAGCGAATTGTGAGTTTAAGTTCATATAATTATTTTCTGAGAAAGAAAGGCATTATTTGCGAAAGAACGATATATGAAATTTAACAATTCTACAACAACCTATAACTTTCCCCAGACAAAGATACTTAGTGTGGGTTATAATGCAACACTATATTCAAGGCCTTAATGATGTTGCGGAAAAAAGAAATAGTTTAGTAAAATGCACTTGCTTGACCACGTGATCAAGCAGGAAAATAAGGTATGCATTATGTAGCGCCATCAAAACAATAGATAGTGTTAGTGTACATGTGTATTATGTTTAGAAAACAAATGTGGTAACGTTATATTTTGTTTCATTTATGTTGCATTTATTACAATAATAGCTTCACAGAGATATTCAATACCCATGGAGTAAGTTCGATTATGCACTAAATGTAATCAAGCGAAACAGCCGTCATAAGTAATAGTGTGAGTTGACGTCTCGTTGCATGTGTTTTGATATAGGAATGTCCCTTTTAATATCAGCGTTTCACCTTTGAATATTGATCTCAAGTGCTGATGCAAATTTAAAATAAACGAAATATTCGTGGTTTATATTTGAATTAATATTTTAGAGCTAGTACGATATTTGCATCAGCTAGATATTCGCGTTTCACTTTTGAATGTCGATAGAAGTACTGTCTGAAAAACCCATCTTGGTCTATATTCGCTGTTAATGTTTGAATTTCAATGTAAAAACTTACACGATATTCGCTGCTCTCGATGTTCAATGTTCAACGTATAATATCGATATCAAGGCTTCCTTGAAATTACTCCTGGTTCCCATTCGCTGTTTATGTTTGATCGTAGTGGTTTTCCTCGTTTTCGATGTCAGCAAGATTGATATTCAACGTAGCTCAACATTCGTTTTGTATAAAACACTTTTTTAAAAAGTCGGCTGTTGTTACCGTTAGGATATCCTTTTACAATGTTATAATTATAACAAAACATATTCATCGAATTCAGCGTGTCTTGTTTTAATATAATTGAATTGTAATAGTATTGTGTGGTAAAACATGGAGAACATTGAGAACACGCGTTTATCGTTCGACATAGCAAAACTTTCAAGTTCAGATTACATTATCAGTATTACAGACAATAGGTAATGCCAAAAAAAACAAAGCACTAACAAAACCTGAGTTTAAGGAACACAATGCCCCAAACTGTGCTTTAAAGCCTCACAGCAACTGTTGTAAAGATTGTTAAGGTCAAGGCCCATTACTTCTCTTCCAATCAATTAACCGGACCGAAAATCACAATTTATCTGTTAATCATGTAGGTAGACTCACACACCAAAACAATCAGCTAAATATCTGAAAATGTGTCTTATTTTAACATGAAGAACACGGAGATCACACGTCAATCGAACATAACGGCCACGCAACGTTCTTTAGTTCCGAGCACATGCGCATTATGTCAGCTGATAGATGAGAATAAGAAATCAACCCTTGTAATTATTGCTGGCAGACGAGAATTATGTATAGTAATACGGGTATTTTGTTACAACAAAACTTGCGTTTGAATTTCGTTACTCTCAGACTTCATGCAAAGTATCCAAATCATTCATTTTTTTCTAGACATTATTTATAATTACCACTTAAATATAGTCCACAAATAATTGTGAACGTTTTGCGCTGAAAAATAATTTTTACATAGTATCTTTAAACAGAACAAAAATGTCATGTACATTATGTTAGTTCAGGAAGAAACAAAGATGAACGAGACACGCCGGTGTTAAACTGTACAATCGGCTGAAAAATACGTTCAAAACTAATGGACAAATAAGCAAAATATCAGCAGTTGTGTTTGAAACTTAGTAATATGTTAATGATTGATTAAGCAAAAGCTGCTGTATCAAAACTCATAAAATGCTACCATACCAGGACCCTGATTGTTGTTATGCATGTTTGATCTTCTGACAAGGCACTGGGGAAACATCGCAATGGTATTCCGCGTTTTTGATTGCCATTCGAAGTCATTGACATTGTATATAAAACTAAATTGCTCACACAAGTCTGACTTTTGAGTAGATCTCACATTAGAATTGACTCCCGCCGTATGGACACTTATTTACCCTGGTCATATCAAGCGTAAAATCATATAAATACCGTAATGTTTTGTTAATATTGATTTTATGATAGTAATTTTGTATATAACAAAAAAACTTTGTTATTTATTATTTAGTTTAAAAAAGTTATGCTTTGCCTGTTTTTATACAATATACACACAACGCCACTATAGATACATGGATTGGTCTCATAGTCTGATCGTATGAGCATACACATGTTCAAACAAACTTAAAGGGGCCTTTTCACAGATTTCGGCATGTATTGTTGTTTGTGATTTAAAGCTTTATATTGATAAATGTAAACATTAGATCTAAAACGCTCCAGTTAAAAACAATAATAACATTAAAGAAAGAAAAAAGTTACCCTCCACTGGGCTCGAACAACTCACCCCTTGAGTAAAAGTTTATCGCTCGACAACTCGGCCATCCGTGCTCATACAATGAGCGATGTATTTATACTTATATAAGCAATCCTCGTAGTATCACAAAATATACCAACACAAACAGAAGTCTCTAAATTATTCAATCGGTTCACGTTGCAACGCTTTATAATTTTCAGGTTTGTAAATCGTCAACAGATGCATTTATTTGATATTTTAGAGCATGCTAATTGCTCAGTATTGCTGTTTGCTCGCAAATATAATAACTACAACGAACGTTTGCAAATCTTAAACATTTTTGTATAATTTTGTCATTTAACCAAAACGTGAAAAGGCCCATTAAACTCACTATCAGTAAAACATATCAAGCTGTACAACAAGGTAAACAAAAACACAACTGAGCTGAAGCATACAAAACATAGAGTTTAAGTATCTGAGTATTGCTTCAACGCATGCTCAAACAATATTATCTATAAACATTAATTAGATATACGAAATTTTCACGTCAAAGGTTCAACATACATTGCCGACATGTGTTATACATGTTATGATGTTTCGTTTAATCAAACTGGTAGATTACTGGTGGTCCGTTCTACATCAATTCTTTCGCTAAATAACATAAATATCGCCTCCTTAAAATGTCCTTTATTGGAAAAAACAACAGAGTTCTAATAATCTTGATTAACATAGTGAACATATCTATTGTCTTAAAGAATTTATTGGAAAATAAAGATAAAATAAAGACATTTTTATTTTAGCTGAGATGGTTTGTGTTTTTAAGCTAGGTTTAATCAAATGCCAGAGACTGTGCAAGTTTAATATTAAGAAACATTGATTGTAAATTGCAAACGTTTTGATACGAGGATCTGATAATTTGATTGGACTTAATATTATAAATGGAGGAAAAACAATTACATCAGAATACGTTAAAGATCCAAATTAAGATATGCACATATGTAATGCAAATATTTTCATGTGTGTTGATGATCTTGAAAATAATGACTTAATTTTATACGGATAATTTACCCTGCTATCGGAAGTAGTTTTGTAAAACGCAATTCTAAAATAATAACTTTATAATAGAAGTCATAATTACAATAACATTTGAAATAAAATGCAAAAGACACTTTCAAGAAATACATGATAATATTCAGACATGTTTAAGGCCACGTAAACATCGATTACTGCAAGCAAGACTTGATTTCCTTTTTAATTACTCCTTTTTTTATTGTATGAAATATTCAAGGTAATTTAAAATCGATTCATTCAATAATTGGTATAGCACTATAATTCGTAAAACATGGCAAAGAGGTATTGATGTTTTATAGCTTTTAACATCCAGATGTTGATTACTTTAACCGTATTAATGAATGGATGGAAGAACTTTAAAAGCAAAGTTGTCTGTAGATGTACCATATACTCATTTAACATGCACTTGATAATAAAAATATATTTCTCAATATAAACGATGAATATTTCCTAAAATTCTTAGAAAAATTGCAGCAACAAAATTCATTTTCCAAATTACATACCAAACCCACAATTATTATTTGAATGACTTTGCTGCATACAACTCGTCAGTGCTGTTTGTAAGTGGGGGGGGGTTATTTTAAAGTGTAACAGACTCATGGATATATGTAATGTCAAATGACAATTGTCGTATGACAATTTCTAGTTGTTAAATAATTATCGATTTTTCGATTGGTGTTAACAGCCGGCATTTGGTAACAGCAACACATTTCCCAATTTGAGATAAATACTTGGTAAAAAGAATTATTTGTTTCCTCTTTGATGTTTTATTTATAAGCATGAAAACACCAGCAGCTTGTATTCCGCAAATAGAACTGCGCTTGAACTACATGACATCGATCATGTAATGGTTGATGTTTAGTATAGTTCACCGACACAGTAATGCGTTTTTTAACACCACGTGATTCACAGACTAGTGATGAGCCAATTTTGCCAGAGGCCGATTGCTATGACATTGCAAACATACCATTACTAGATCGAGTATGTGTGTGAAAAAACCCCGTTTTAAAACAAATATTATTTGTGTCTACATTGCACGGATATGTTTTGAATACAGAAATTCCACACTGTTTTATGCTTTGTATTGTTACTAAATGTTGTGCATTATAACGACTCAACAAACGGTTGACTTAAGTTTGAAAGAAATAAACTTGATTAAATATAGATTTAAGACTTTAATTATTCCAAAAATGTCTCATGTATTGATTCATTGTTGTTGACATGTGACCAGCATGCTTTTAACCACACATCATGGAACGCCTTCTATCTTCGCCTACCGCAGAGTAATTTCATCGAAAGAAAAAGCAGTTATCCGCTACCACTGTCCGTACAACGGTGACGCAATCACAGACGTTTACGAAGTTCCGATATTTCAGGGTTGAGTTCTCTACGCACTTGATAGCCACGTTCAAAATACCGATGTAAAGCTTTATATGTGAAGGGCAAAAACTGAAATACAAGTGTATTAATTGAATCATTTTTAAATAATGCTCTCATTGAAATCGCAGACACCAGATTTTCTGCTAATCAATACGAAGTACAAACAAAACAATTCAAATCTATGGGGTTGTGTATAGTTCTTCAACATAAAGTTACCAAACATCTTGTTTTGCAAACAATTACCCATTTCTAATTTAAACTTTTAAAACTATGTAATTCCACGTTGTTACCATTTCGTATTTTGAGCTATACAAAAGTTGTCATGGTATATCAACCGTTTACGCACTCCTTCAAAATGTTTAAACACCATTTGTTTTTGCTCCATATGTTTCAATTGTTTTCAAAATTTGTTACTAAATAATGATAATCAGGCATACTGAACACAACCTTTAGGCACAAAATGTTTTTAGTTTTCAACATCATCTAAAAGATAAGGTTTGACAATCGGTGTACAGAGGTTTTTTTCATTAACCTTTTTATAATATATCGTAATAAGTTATTGCCTTATATATTAAGGATTTTAAAAGTAAGAAATATTTTTTTGAACCTTCTGTATATTAATCGAATGCAGAAACGATTCAAAACGGATTGCAAAACACAGTTCATATCGTCACGAAATGTATCGTCGTCAAATACTGTAAAAAAAGTTAACACATGCCATTTGATAAAATTAAATTAATTTCTGTCTCTATTATTCATTTATTTATTGATGATGAATTATGATGATTGATGATAATATGCAGTTGGGTGGTGTGGTATGATGGTGATGATGATGATGCTTCTGCTGATGATTCTTCTGCTGATGATGCTGTAGATGTAGATGTAGATGATGATGCTAATGATGATGATGATATGAGGATGATGATTATGTATGATTTTGATAAAACGATGATGATGGTGATAATGATGTGATGATGATCATGATGATGATGATGATGATGATGATATTGTGATGATGATGATGATGATGATGATGATGATGATGATGGATGATGTGATGATGATATGATGATGATGTTGCATGATGCTGCTGATGATGCATGATGATGATGGATTCCGCCGCCGCTGCTGCTGCTGCTGCTGCTGCTGCTTGCTGATATCTGTGCTGCTGCTTGATGTGCTGCACCTGCTTCCATTGCTGCTGCTGCTATGCTGCTGCTGCTGCTGGTCTGCTGTTGCTGTGATGCTTGCTGATGCTGCTGCTGCTGATGATGATGATGATGATGATGATGATGATGATGATGATGATGATGATGATGGTGATGATGGTGATGATGATGGTGATGATGGTGATGATGGTGATGATGGTGTTGATGATGATGCTGATGATGATGATGATGATGATGATGATGATGATGATGATGATGATGATGATGATGATGACGATGGTGATGATGATGATGATGATGATGATGATGATGATGATGATGATGATGATGCTGATGATGATGATGATGATGATGATGATGATGATGATGATGATGATGATGATGATGATGATGATGATGATGATGATGATGATGATCATGATGATCATGATGATGATGATGATGATCATGATCATGATGATCATGATCATGATTATCATGATGATTATGATGGAGAGGAGGAATACGATTAAAGATAGTATTTTTATTATTTTTATTAATTATTTATTATTATGTTTGATCTGTATGGAAAGAATTTTCTCACAATTATTTGTATTATAATTTTTATAATTATTTTCATTATTATTATTACTTTTAGCATCATTACTTAACGGTCAGATTCAATAACTGTCTCTCCGAAATGGAGAATCCACATATAATAGCTGCTAAAAATATGTAGAATGCTCGTAATTATGAAATATGCTTTAAAATGTATTAAACACCTTAATGATTTATCAGAGAACACATTTTTATTTTCAATTAATTAAATTGTTTAAAAGAGTCTTTACCTAGCAAAACAGTCCAATCCACTCAGTTCCCTTACACTGCGGTTAGAGAAGTGAAGATCCATACGTTCTCGCACGCCTCAACGATAGTTCATGCTTGTATTGGGGCGAACGGTAGGTTCTACCTTGCTTATAGCGAGAATTGGTCTCGGATATAGAGTTATTTATAATGACTTTAATAATGGTTCAACAAGTGGGAATATCGTGATGTTCCTTTAAATGTTAGTGTAACTATGTTTCGGATGAATTTGTTGCTTTAATTTTGCAGATTATTAAATGAGTCGATTCTCCAAGTAAAATTACTCATAATATAAGAAGCTTACGATTTTTGCGGTATTGTTATTAAATATTGAATATTTATGAAAGG
Organism: Dreissena polymorpha; assembly: GCF_020536995.1. NCBI lineage: Eukaryota > Metazoa > Mollusca > Bivalvia > Myida > Dreissenidae > Dreissena > Dreissena polymorpha. Next base: position 295,007 of record NW_026273333.1, on the reverse strand, counting down.
AACGTTT
>NW_026273333.1:165000-287500 GCF_020536995.1 Dreissena polymorpha | reverse complement strand
AATATAAAAGTATTCCGTATAATATTGTAAGCTTAAAATTGTCTCTATTTCAATGCTGAATGTATTTCCAGTTTTCCATTGTAGACATGCCTGTAATGAAGACCTATGTATACCGAAATGAAATACTCTCTCTAGTAATGCTCTTGTGATAATAAGACATAATTGAAACATAAGAAAGACGCGATTGGAAATACAGTTTAACTGAGGTGACATAATGTAAAAACGCTTGTACAGTTTATCTGAGGTGACATAATGTAAAAACGCTTGTACAACTGATAATAGAATGAATTCATGATAGCCGCGGGATTGTTGATACCGGATATAGAAAACTAAAACTTGAGAAAAATTTGAATATTACTTATCATTAGACAGCTTCCGCTGATGACAGTTTGTCCTCTCTAATAGCTGATATATTGAGAGGGAGTGGAACTGAGACGATGACATCGCAGTAGAAGGCGCATGTTCGTGACTAGCGGGTACGATACACCAAATAATCAGATACCAATTTGTTTTTGCTGTATATAGTATTTGTAAATATTGGTGATGTTCTTGTAAACTCATAAAAATTTAATGCGATGAATTATAAGGCGTTTTTGTTGGTTGTGTTTTAGCTTTCAAGTAATAGTTTGAATAATTTTAACACCGGTATACTCATTTGAAACGTATTACTTCTAAAGTTTTTTTTAACATAATATCGAAACCTATCTTCAAGAGATTTTCCTTATATTATTCGATCTTACATGTTGATTGATGTATTAATGGTTCATCACCATATTGTTATGTTATGATATAAGAATTAATAAGCTTGAATACTTTTATAGAATCTTATTTGCAACCGGGGTTTCTCATTACGATCACCCTATTGACCGGATATTTTCTTTGCGCAGTTACATTACGAAATTAAAAATGCTTGCATTTTCTCTATGATCTATACATTCCTCTACCGTGAAACGACTTCCGGTTTATGCAAACATACGTCTTATGTATTTTTTTAACTAATTTTTTTAACGACTCTTTTCTGATTAAAATAAAAATCATCATTTTTCTCAACACTTTTCCGACGAAGGTATGCTCTGGGCAACAATTGAGCACTCATAGCCTGTTATTATTAATTTCCCTAGCATTTAAATATGCTTCAATAATTATGAAAGCATGACACACAGCGAACAAGACGTTGGCCTGCAAAAACACTCCAAAAGGTACCTCTTTTGGTCAAATATATCGCTTTACCTCCACACAAACATGTAATTATTACGTCACGTATTAACATTATGTTGATGTTGTTTTCCTTTTTTGCATTTTATATCGATGATATATAAGCAATAATTTATTAATAGTATGGCGTGGATTTAATGATAAACATTTGTATTAATGTTAATGTATTCCAAATGCGAATGGAAATAATACGACAGTTACGAAACTGCCGTAACACCTTAAAGTGAAAAATAATAAAATATGTATAAAACATACATTATTATACTATTACTGTACGATAACTATTTTACATATGTTTTGATTGACATACCAAATATTATGACATTTTGCAGTCAGACTAATTACCAGCTTAATTGCAAGTTCGCAAGTGTCATTATTTGTAATCGTCCCATATGTCGCTAAGCTGATAATTAACATAAACAGATAGATCTGTTGTTATGGTTTTCAGATTAATCGACATTTGTTGTTTTACATACTGAACGATGGTATCTACAATGTGCATAGTTATACATATCATAACTCTGACAAATATCTCTTTGAAAAACTATGTTGTTTTGAACCAGATAGCACTATTGACTGATTGTTTTTTTGCCTTACACAAAGAAATCACATTTCAAATCCATTTTAAAAATACATGATTTAAAAATACCTTTTTTAGATGTATACTGTTCTCATACAGTATATATATGTAGTGCTGGATTAAGTTAATACATGCATTGTATACAGGTATATAATAAATTGTATAAAAGACCATATTTGCTTAGGAAAATGTTAGATATGGTATAGAAGCTTGAACAACCGAACTTTGTTTGAGTCAGTGGCATCAAATGTTAAGTCTCTCAATATTCTAGGTCATCGAAGAAACTGCGTCGTGACTCAATTTGTCAATAGATATGTATTATTTCACATTGCATATAAATAACTACAACCGATATAGTTTTTGTATAATAAATACTGAATACATTTTATGTATTAACAATATTAAGTCGTTTGAAATTCGATAATACAAACGCGTTTTCCGTAATCAATAAAGTTACATTAGGATTTTATGGAATTCAGAAAATGTACATCACTGAACGAAACATAACCGATTTTTTCACCTTGAATGAGAGCAACAATGATATTAAATAACATGATATTTCAATAAGATAGCAAAACTGTACCTATTCACCTGACACGTTTCATGATAAGACTTCACTATATAAATCTCGGCGACGATGCGCTTAAGTTGCCTTTATATATAGCACAATAGCAAAATGAGTGGTCGGCTAGTGCGACAGAAGCTAACATTAAATAGCCCCAAAGACTCACATACCAAATACCTTAAAGCAAAACAATAGTCTGTTTGCGAGCTAGTTTTTGGGGTAGTGGATTCACTCTGTTGCCATTTCTTAATGATGGAAGTTCGTTCCCCCTTTCAACTTTAGCCTGTAAAGTCGTCTTTTTCGCCTGTCAACAAGCCATGCAACCGAGGTGTAGTGTTCTTTGCCCTATCGACATGGCACTGTAAAGAACCAGGGTCGTCTCGTTTCTCGTACAGGAAGTCTACTATACATGCGTATGTACGTTATCACATATGTGCCATGTGCATTCGTTTATCTACTTTGTTCTCAAAACTGTGTTATTCTTGAATAACTAGATGGAACGTTGTAACTAACGTTTGCGAACGAGTTAGTTACCATAATTACTCTATGTTTTCGGACACTTAACAATAATTAATGTGTTTCGTGTCCGAAAACTTAGATACAAAAAATATTCACAAAAAACAGGTGTCCAAAAACTTAGAGTCGAAAATTGAAGTGTCCAAAAATAGCGTCAATTGTATCAACGAATACCGGTAATAGCACGCGCTTGTAAAATACCATGCCGTATAGTATAAATTAGTTATATATGTTTGCAATGCATTTTAAATAATTTTAAATGCTTAATTTATTTGACAGAAAGATACTACAAGGTTGTACTTTGACCAACGAGTTCAAAAATGAGCATGTGATGTACCGACAATCGCTAGTATGAACCTGTAATTCACGCGATAAAAAAGCAATATATGAATTCTTTGTTTGTTCATTTCCGATACTTGTTGTCTAACACCTTCCATCACACTTTGAAGCGTTTAGTATTTGTCACGGTTATTTTACTGAGAAGGTGTAGTACATTTAGTCGAACAGCGTAACAGTCATTTGAAAAAACTCAATATCTCAGGGAATTGCTCGCTTTTATCGACGAAGAACCTACCGGCCGCCTCAATACAAGCATTAACTGTGTACAGGCGGGCGAGAAACACATGCATACACTATTTTACAATGTAAATTAACGGTGAAAAAAGCATAAAATAAAAAGAACATTTGTTGGATTCGACGGAATATCTATTTTAGTTCACTCGTGATCATAAAAAATACATATTTTATATGAGCACTCGTGATATAAAATCAATATTCCATCGAATCCAAAAAATATCCTCTATTTATATCAGAAACATTCAATAATGAATAACAATTATTATTATAGAGCGAACATCCTGAGCTTCTGATAGTATGAGTAATTAAACTTGGAACATGATCTCATATGTGCGGAAGCGAAACTATATAGGAATATATTCATCAATACAGACACCTACATTTATACGAACAGCACGGTATTATCAATTGAACCTACCGGCCGCCTCAATACAGGCGTAAACTGCGTACAGGCGGGCGAGAAACACATGCCTCTTCAATACTCTAGCCGCACTGTAAGGGATGTGAGTGGACAGGAATGTTTTGCTAGGTATGGAATCATTTACTACATTTTAATCGAAATAGTTTTATTTGTTCTCTGATAAACTACTACTGCTACTACTGCTACTTCTTGTATTACTACTACTACTACGTCTACTACCATCATCATCATCATCATCATCATCATCATCATCATCATCATCATCATCATCATCATCATCATCATCATCATCATCATCATCATCATCATCATCATCATCATCATCATCATCATCATCATCATCATCATCACCATCACCATCATCATCATTATCATCATCATCATAATCATCATCATCGTCATCATCATCGTCATCATCATCATCATCATCATCATCATCATCATCATCATCATCATCATCATCATCATCATCATCATCATCATCATCATCATCATCATCATCATCATCATCATCATCATCATCATCATCATCATCATCATCATCATCATCATCTCATCATCATCATCATCATCATCATCATCATCATCATCATCATCATCATCATCATCATCATCATCATCATCATCATCATCATCATCTTCATCACCAATGTCCTCCCCCTTATCATTAATCATCATATTTCGTCATCAATAAATAACGTTATAATAGAGACATAAATTATTTTATTTTATAAAATGACATGTGTTTCCTTTTTGTTCGCGGTATTTGACGACGATACATTTCCTGACGACATGAACTGTATTTGCAATTACAAAAACTGTAATTAGTTGCAAGTGACCATGTTTCTCTCTCAATGACATGGTATGCTTTATATTTATTGCATTAATGGCATGCCATTGTGGCGTAGGTAATCAATTGCAAATTCCTAAATATCTGTCGTAGTACTTGCAGCCATACTATGGGCACAGTTTGCTGAAATGCCAATTATTAATAGATATACAAATATAAGCGTTTTGTTTTTCATAGATAACACGTTTGCACATTGCTTTCATAAATATTCAATTATTAATAGCAATGCAGCAAAAAACTTTAGCTTATTATATTAAGAGTAATTTAACTTGGAACGTGAACTCATTCGTGAATCTGAAAAACTAGAGTAACACTTTCTTTAAATACATACATTTACATTTAAAGGAACATCACGATATTCCCACTTGTTGCACCATTATTAAAGTCATTATAAATAACTCTATATCCGAGACCAATGCTCGCTATAAGCAAGGTAGAACCTACCGTTCGCCCCAATACAAGCATAAACTATCGTAGAGGCGTGCTAGAACGTATGGATCTTCACTTCTCTAACCGCAGTGTAAGGGAACTGAGTGGATTGGACTGTTTTGCTAGGTAAGGACTCTTTAAAACAATTTAATTGAAAATAAACATGTGTTCTCTGATGAATCATTAAGGTGTTAAATACATGTTAAAACATATTTAATAATTACAAGCATGCTAAATATTTGTAGCAGCTATTGTATGTGGATTTTCATTTTCGGAGTAACAGTAATTGCATCCGACCGTTAAGTAATTATTCTAAAACTAATAATACTTATGAAAATAATGATAATAATTATAATAAAAATAATTCTGAGAAAATTATTACCATACAAATCAAACATAATAATACAAATAATAACTATAATCATATTCCTCCTCCGTCTTCTCCTCCTTCTCCTCCTCCTCCTCTCCATCATAATCATCATTAAAATCATTAAAATCATCATCAAAATCCTCCTCCTCCTCTTTATCCCCATCATCATCATCATCGTCATCATCATCATCAACAGCAGCAGCAGCATCAGTCATCATCATCATCATCATCACCACCACCACTACCAACTCGATCATCATCATCATCATCATCATCATCATCATCATCATCATCAGTCATCAGTCATCATAATTTATCATTAATTAATAACGCAATAAAAGAGACGAAATAAATGTAATTTTATAAAATGGCATGTATTTCCTTTTTATTCGAAGTATTTGACGACGATACATTTCGTGACGACATAAACTTTATTTGCCAATTCGTTTTAAATTTAAATAATCGTTTATACATTTGAATATATTTGCCAACTTTACATTTTTTATAAACATAACATTAAATAGGATATTTCTAATATATTAAAGCCTTATTACATGTATATTGATAAATAAAGATATATTATAAAAAGATAATGAAAAAAACCACACAATGTACACCGAACTTCACACCTTATCTTTTTGATGAAAATGAGAACGAAAAACATTTTGTGGCATTAAGGTTATGTTCAGTATGCCCGATTGTCATTATTCAGTAATATGTTGAAAACAGTTGAAATATATGGAGAAAGAAAATTAAAGCGGTTAAACATAATGAAGGATGTGTGAAACGCTTAATATACCATTACAACTTTTTATAGCTCAAAATACGAAATGGTAATCACGTGGCATTTCATAGTGTTGAAAATTTTAAAATAGAAATGTGTAATTGTGGTATTATAATCAGAATTGCATACAATAATAATTTGTACAGCTTAACTCAATCTCATTGCGTATATGTATTCATAATATGATTGTATTTTGCCAAAAGCATGTTTTGCTGATAAAGCGATTTAGTAAACAGTATAATCCATGAATGTTGGTTATTGACGCCTTTATCACTTCAAATACTTCTATTATTTCATACGTAAATAGGGTTGAGCTAGATTGATATTGATCTGTGAATAATGTGACAAGTAAAATGAATTAGCTGTTTACTCACGTGATAATTAAACATTTGGTTAACATTACAATACATTTTAAATCTATATGGACCGTTCTCTGTAAAAAAGGATGATTAATGCATTTGCGTAAAGTGTCGTCCCAGATTAACTTGTACAGTCCGCACAGTCAGGCTAATCAGGGACGACAGTTTCCGCTTTTATGATATTTTCTTTTAAAAGAAAGTGTCTTCTTGGCAAAAATTTAGTTTAGGCGGAAAGTGTCGTTCCTAATTAACCTATGCCGACTGCTCAGGCTAATCTGGGACGACACTTCACGCATATGCATTAAATCCCCTTCTTACAGAGCACAGCCCAGATACATGTTATTAGGAATTTTATATAATGCAACAAATATATTCATTTCTGATAACTCATGTGTTCATGCATTATATATAGTATATTTTTTTGGATTTGGTTAAATATCGGTTTTAATTCACGAGTGCTCATAAAAAAATAGTATGATCACAAGTGAATGAAAATCGATATTTAAATGACTTTACTTTTTATTTTATACTTACAAATATGTATTTTTTTAAACTGGGTAATTCAATAAAATAATGACGTCATGTCATAAGAAACAACATCCTTTCATAGTAAAACAGTGAAGTTATCAATAGTTTTTACTATTAATTCTCACTGTTTGAAACAATGAATTATTAGTTTTAATTCAGTTATATGTCTCAATGAAACCACCGGAAAGCATACAATTAAATATATCATTATGCTTGTATTAATACAATTTTATATTGCAAATGGTAATATAAATGTTAATAAAGTGGTGAAAGATAGATGTCGTCAAAAGATAATACAAATATCCTCGTGTAATATGTCTGTCGCATTTTAGCCGCGTCATGCAAGAAAGGGTCTTATGCCGGATAGGGCCAACGAAGCCCAAGACCAAACAGCGCTATCGCGCAGTCTGATAAGGAGCTATCCAGTTCGATAATGAGACAACAAAACCTTGCGTGACGTTATATCGGGCAGCGTATCTCATGACTGCGCATTTGCACAGGCTGCTCTTGAGCTATGTTGGGCTGATCCGGCTGAAAACGCTGACCACTTATGGAATAAGACCCATTTTTGCGTGACATGGATCATTTAAACATGTTTATAAAGTAAGATAATTATACATGATATATGATATATGATAAGTGGTAAGTTGATCAGGGGTATTGATATCATTAATTCATAAGATTTTAGACTATACTACGATGTAACACATGTTCAAATATAACTTAAAGCATATGTTTCATAAACATTTGACTATTTACATGCACTCTTATAAAGTTGGTCACACTTAAGTGCTACATTTTTTAACTAAAATGAATTCATTTTTTATGTCTTTATCAATACGTTTCGCTAAATATTTAATAAAATTACTGTATTCAACTAATTACTCTACTCTTTAATGAAACGTGGCGTCATTTTATTTAATGACACATTTATCACCCGATTTGAACAATCGAAGTGTAAATAGTAGAACGAACAGCTGCTCGTGTTAGAAATAAAATAAAGCACACAACAAAATATATAATTGGTTGTTGTATTGGTGTTCGGCAGACGGGGAGGGGGTGGGTGCTGCTGCGCTAGAATGCTACCATGGCCATGAGGTTAAATTTACAAAAAAAACTTTTTACACCGTTTTCCAAATATTCCCAACAGGCAAAAGCTCGATGCCAATAATATACTTATCATATATGCAATGACGCTCAACAAAAATGGTTTTTACAATAAGAACCATATAGAAAACACAATGTCCTGTTTCCTGTTTTTCCACATGTCATTTATTAACCACACCACTCAATCAACAATTGCCAATTTAGCATAGAGCATACATGGGTTTACCCTTTCGGGAACAAGCGAACACGAGTTCACTCTTCTATGAAAATTTAATGCATATATAAAATATGTACTTCGTTGCAAGTAATCATTTTTCTTTCTCAATGACAGGGTGTGCTTCATATTTATTGCAATAATGTATGCCATTGTGGTGTAGGTAATCAACTGCATTTTCCTTAATATCTGACTTATAATACTTGCAGCCATAGTATGGGCACAGTTTGCTGAAATGCCACTTATTAAAAGATGTAAACATATAAGCGTTCTGTATTTCATTAGATAACACGGAGGAACATTTCCTTCATAAATATTCAATTCTTAATAACACAACAGCGAAAATCTGTAGCTTTTTTATTATGAGTAATTTTACTAGGAACATGGACTCATTCGTGCAAAACTTTAGTTACACATTCATCAAATACGTACATTAACATTTATAGGAACATCACGAAATTCCCACTTGTTGGACCATTACTAAAGTTATTTGAAATAACTCAATATCCGACACCAATGCTCGCTATAAGCAAGATAGAACCTGCCGTTCGCCTCAATAAAGCATAAACTATCGTAAAGGCGAGCGAGAACGCATGGCTCTTTACTTCTCAAACCGCAGTGTAAGGGAACTGAGTGGATTGGAATGTTTTGCTAGGAAAGGACTCTATTAAACAATTTAATTTAAAATCAAAATGTGTTCTCTGATAAAGTATTTACGTGTTTAATACATATTAAAGCATATTTCATAATAACAAGCATGCTAAATATTTGTAGCAGCTATTATTTGTGGATTCTCCATTTCGGAGAAACAGTTTTTGAATCTGACCGTTAAGAAACAATGCTAGAACTAATAATAATTATAATAAAATAATTCTTAGAAAATTCTTACCATAGAAATCAAACATAATAAAAATAAAAATTATAGCTATAATCCTTTTCCTACTCCTTCTCCTCCTCTCAATCGTAATCATCAAAATCATCATTATCATCAAAAATCCTCCTTCTTCTCTTCCTCCTCCTCCTCCTCTTCCTCCTCATTCTCCTCCTCGTCATCCTCATTGTCCTCCTCGTCATCCTCGTCCTCCTCCTAGTCCTCGTCCTCCACATTCTCCTCCTCGTCCTCCTCCTCGTCCTCGTCCTCCTCGTTTCCGCCCTCGTCCTCCTTGTACTCCTCCTCCTCGTCCACCTCGTTCTCCTCGCCCTCCTCTTCGTCGTCGTCCTCTTCCTCGTCATCCTCCTTCTCGTCGTCCTTCTTGTCCTCCTTCTCGGTCCTCTTCGTCGTCATCCTTCTCCTCCTCCTCATCCTCCTCCTCGTCATTCTCGTCCTTCTCCTTCTTCTCGTTCTCCTTCTCCTCATCCTCATCTCCCCCCTCCTCCTCCACTCATCCGTCTCATCATCATCATCATCATCGTCTTCATCCTCATCTTAATCATCCTCATCATCCTCTTACTCATCCTCCTCGTCCTCCTCATCCTCCTCATTCTCGTCATCCTTCTCATTCTCCTTATCATCCTAATCATCCTCCTCCTCCTCATCCTCATCCTCCTATTCATCCTCCTTCTCCTCCTCCTCCTGCTCCTAACCTCCTCCTCCTCATTATCCTCCCCCTTCCTCCTCCTCCTCCCTATCATCATCATCATGAACAATTACGTACTGCTAAAAGATGTTTGGTAAATTTTTTGTTGAAGAACAATACACAACGCCATAGATTTGAATTGTTTTGTTTGTATTTCGTATTGATTAGCAGAAAATCCGGTGTCTCCGGTTTAAATGAAAGCGTAGTTTGAAAAGTGTTCATTAAATACACTTGAATTGCAGTTAATTGCACTTTACATTTAAGCATTGCATCGGTATTTTTAAAAGAGGCTTTAAAGCGTAGAGAACTCAACCCTGAAATATTGGCACTTCGTAAACGTCTGTGATCGCTTCACCGTTGTAAGGACCGTGGGTGCGGATAACTTAAGGGATTCTTCTCTGTTGTGATAAGCATGCTGGTCACATTTGTTTTAGATGTTTTTTAAATAATTGAAGTCTAAAATCAATATTAAATCAAGTTTACTTCTTTCAAACTTAAGTCAACAGTTTGTTGAGTCGTAATTATTCATAACATTGAGTAACTAAACAAAGCATAAAAACAGTGTGGAATTTCTGTATTTAAAGCATATCCGTGCAATTTAGAAACAACGTTAATATTTGTTTGAATTCGCTTTTTTTCACACACATACTCGATCTAGTAATGGTATGTTTGTAATTTCATAGCAATCGGCCTCTGGCAAAATTGGCTCATCACGAATTTGCGAATCAAGTGGTGTTACAAAACGCATTACTGTGTCAGATTATGATACTAAACATCAACCATTACATGATCGATGTCATGTAGTGCAAGTGCGGTTCTATTTACGGAATTTTAGCTGCTGGTGTTTTAATGCTTATAAATAATACATCAAAGAGGCAACACATAATCCTTTTTTCCAAGTATTAATCAGATTTTAAATTGAGGAATGTGTTGCTGTTACCAAATGCCGGTTGTTGACAACAATCGAACATTCGATAATTAATTAACATTTAGTAATTTTCATACGACGATTGTCATTTGACATTACACATATCTTTGAGTTTGTTACACTTTCAAATATCCCACATTTACAAACAGCGCTTAGCAGTTGTATGCAGCAAATTCATTCAAATAATAATTGAAACATATGAATCGCCTTCAATCGGCATCTGAACTTAAAAATATTATGACCAGTAAATTATAAATGTGTTGTTGACATAAATCCTGAAGTTTTGTTTCAAGGTTGAAATTTATAAATGAGTTCTTTGCGTTAACTCTGATAAACTATAGGCTATTGGGAATACCAGGCCTCATAAATCCGATGTCATAAGAGATTCTGAGCATCATGCATTTTATCACTGCGGAAATACACCTAGAACACATTAGTAGTTTGGATGAAAGTTATACATTCGACAAATCTTATCATACCTGTAAAAGGTTTAACTGCGAGTGTTGTTTATTAAGTCCCCAACAAAATAAACTTTTTTTGTTTAAACCATTAATTAAAAAAATATACTTGTGTAACCAATTGTTATGTCTTGGTTAAAGAACAATAAATTTTCAAGAAAAATGTGATGTTTAAACGGTTTTTTTCTGCAAAGGTAAATCGATTATTGTTTAAACAATATTTGTCAATTTTTTATTCCTAGAGACAATTCTACGGATTCTCGAGCACTTTAGATCATCACCATCATCACCATCATCATCATCATCATCATCATCATCATCATCATCATCATCATCATCATCATCATCATCATCATCATCATCATCATCATCATCATCATCATCATCATCATCATCATCTTCATCATCATCTTCATCTTCGTCATCCTCACCACCATCATCATCATCATCATCATCATCACCATCATCATCATCATCATCATCATCATCATCATCATCATCATCATCATCATCATCATCATCATCATCATCATCATCATCATCATCATCATCATCATCATCATCATCATCATCATCATCATCATCATCATCATCATCATCATCATCATCATCATCATCATCATCGCCATTGCCATCGCCATCGCCATCGTCATCATTATCATCATCATCATCATCATCACCATCATCATCATCATCATCATCATCATCGTCATCATCGTCGTCATCATCATCATCACCATCATCATTATCATCATCATCATCATCATCATCATCATCATCATCATCATCATCATCATCATCATCATCATCATCATCATCATCATCATCATCATCATCATCATCATCATCATCATCATCGCTATTGCAATCGTCATCGCCATCGTCATCATTATCATCATCATCATCATCATCATCATGATCATCATCATCATCATCATCATCATCATCATCATCATCATCATCATCGTCATCATCATCATTATCATCATCATCATCATCATCATCATCATCATCCTCGTCATCATCATCTTCATCTTCATCATCATCACCACCATCATCATCATCATCATCATCATCATCATCATCATCATCATCATCATCATCGCCATTGCCATCGCCATCGTCATCCTTATCATCATCATCATCATCATCATCATCACCATCGTCATCATCGTCGTCATCATCATCATCATCATCATCATCATCATCATCATCATCATCATCATCATCATCATCATCATCATCATCACCATCACCATCATCATCATCATCATCATCATCATCATCATCATCATCATCATCATCATCATCATCATCATCATCATCAATTAAGCAGATATTAATTATTTTCCATATTCAACCTTACCTTTACACGCCCACCGTCATTTTTAAAAGTAACAATTGTTCGAAACAATTGAAGCACATGGTGCAAGAACATAAATTTGGTTAAAACATAATTAAAGAACTGTAAAAGCGATTAATATACCATGACAACGTTTTATAGCTCAAAATACGAAATTGTAAACACGTCGAATTACATTGGTATGAACGTGTTTGTAATGGTAATGGGATCCAAGTCAAATACAGATAACACAGCATGAGGCATTAGTTCAGTGACATTTTCCGTTTTAGTAAAAGATACAATTTTGAGACAAAGATTGGATTAGTTCTTGATCAGTCCTTTATATATCATTTAAATTTGAAATCGCCAATTTGTTTTTGAAATATACTGGAAATCCAAGTTGTTACTTATAACATTTGTTTACAAGTTGTAACAATGCATCGCTGCTAGTTAACAATGTCGGAGTAGGTCGCAGTAAACTAATCGCGAAGTCTGCACATATTAATGCTATGTTTATGTATATGCTATAATTTACTATCCTACAATTGTGGTATAATAATCAAAATTGCATACAATAATACTTTGTATACTTATTAGCTGAACTCAATCTCACAGTGTTTATGTATTTATGATATGATTGTATTTTGCCATAAGAATGTATCGCTAATTATGCGAATACATAAACAGTATTATCCATTTATGTTGTTAATTTATGTCTTTTATCACTGAAATTTATGTCTTTTATTTCATAAGTGGAATAGCGTTTGGCTTTATTGATATCAATCTGTGAATACTGTGACGAGTAAAATTAATACGCTGCATACTCATATGATAATTAAAGCTATATAGTGTGTGTGTTTGGTTAAATAAAAATACGTTTTAAATAGATATGGGCCGTGCACGGTGAAAAAGGGGTTTAATGCATGTAAATGAAAGGTCGTACCAGATTAGACCGGCAGTCCGCTTAGGCTAATCAGTGACGAAACTTTCCGCTTATATGATAGTTTTTATTTAAAGAATGTCTCTTCTGATCAAAAATCCATTTTTTGGCGGAAAAAGTCGTTCCTGATTAGCCTGTGCGGACTTCTTATTAATCATATGGAGGATAAATTTTGGATTTAGTGGAATATCGAATTTATCGAATATCGATTGTAATTCACGAGTGATCATAGAAAATAGTATGATCATAAGTGACTTAAAATCGATATTTAAATGAATTTGCTTGTGTTAATGCTTATTTTGAATTTAAACTCGAGAATTATATAAATAATGACGTCATGACATACAAGCAACGTCGTTTTACAGTAATTATCATTGATAATGTTCAATGATGATTTTCACTGCTTGAAACAGTGAGTTAACAGTTTAAATTAATTATTATTTCTCAACAAAACCACAGGAAAGCATGAAAAACAATATATTATTAGGCTTGTATCAACAAAATTTTATATTACAAAAGGTAATACAAATGAAAATATAGTGGGGATAGAATGATGTCGTAAACAGATAAAAAAAAATAGGCTAGTGTAATATGTCTTTCGCATTTTAACCGTGTCATGCAATAAAGCGTCTTGTGCCGGATGAGGCCAACGTAGCTCAATACAAGCCTGCGCATGCGCGCTGTCTGACCAAGAGCTTCACATTCCGACAATGAGACAACGAAACGCTACATGACGTTATATTGGACAGAGTATATCATGACTGCGCGATTGCACATGCTGCTCTATTCCGGCTTAACTGGTAACCGCTTATGGAATAAGACCCATGTTCGCGTGACAAGGGTCATTAAAAATATTTATAAAATAGGATGATGATTCAAGATAAATGATAGATGATAATTGATAAGATGATAAAGGAATTGATATCATTATCTCATAAGATAGTACGATTTGAAAACAAATTTTAGCATATATATATATATATATATATATATATATATATATATATATATATATATATATATATATATATATATATATATATATATATTTATAATTTCAGTTTTAAAGTTTAATATTTAATATTAGCATTGCATTAAACTAAACGAAATAAACTAGCCGAGTACACGAGTACAAACCAATCAAGTATTCATATTCTTTCTTTGGAGTTGAATATTCATATTACTCAGTAAGAGCCCATATCGATTTTCTTATCGGTATTTGTGTTCTACAAATGTTAAGTCTATACTGTACATGTTAAGTGTAAAATCGTTAACGCATTACGCCTTTTGCTGGCAAATGCAGTGCATGTTACAATACCTGCTGGAGGCGAGGTATATATCTCTGACTGTTATTAATTCAATGTGTTTTATTTAGGTGCTAACTAAGCCATGACGTCGATGGAAGACAATGCAAAAGAATTCAATCTGCACTTTCAGCACTTATTTTTCAACAAGATAATATATTGCGTGATTTATACAATGGGAATACACTGATCTCTATGAGTTTTAAGCTTTTATGCTGTAATGCAAGTGCGTCTTTTTAAGTCAAACCAGTAAAAGCGATCAATACCCAATGGTATTGTTCAGACTAAATAATGAGTAATGAAGTTCACATATACCGTAGTAATATTTGGCAGGTGATAAAATAACATAAGTTTTTTTTATTTATTAATGTGGCGTTATACCATAAATTATCATATGGCGCAAAGTGTATGTACTAGGTTAAAACACGAACACTTATTATGCTAAATTCATTCTGCATTTAAGGAAAATGGCTCATCAAAGGAAATTGGCCATACTCTTTGGCTTTGCTCAACTGACGTCGCAAATGGGAGCAATGCATCGTACCTCTCGGCAGGCTGCCCAATGTTCCATGACAACCTCCTTGCCGGCATACCGCCCTTTACGCCGTCGCCGGAACATCGATTCTTCACCTATGTCACACCGGTAATCGCCATCTTTGGGGTGGTTGGAAACTCAGTATCTCTAATGGTATTCTTGACGAAAATCATGCGAAAGCTTTCTGCAAGTATGTATCTAATCGCTTTAGCGATCTCAGACATATTGTCACTTGTGTTTTATGTACTGCCTGAATGGCTCAAGCACGGAGAACCGTTGTTGTCTGAATACAGTTGGCCACCATTGCTGCAGCAAAATGGAGTGTGCAAGTCTGTGTTGTATCTTCAGTATATCGCAAGATTCTTGTCATCTTGGTTCGTCGTGTTTTTCACCATCGAACGGTTTATCGGGGTATGTTTCCCGTTACATCGAAAGGACCTTTGTAACCCCCAGTCTGCAACCAAGGTCATACTCGGCGCCGTCATTGTTGCATCAGCCGGTTGCGTGTTTAAACCCGTCCTGAGTGGTTCTTACCCCACAATTAGCGGCGCTTTGATATGCACGAGCGATAAGGACCACCACTACCTCTCCTTCATTCTAGACAGCATATTTGGAGTGACTATAACATTCATTCCATTCATCCTGATAACTGTTTTCAATGTGTTCATCATACGTAAGCTCGTGTTACGAAAAAAACGTAGTAGAAAAATACGCGTTGCGACCACGGAATCCATTATTCGTCTGGAATTTACGTTCATTCTTTTGGTAATGTCCATTTGTTTTGTTGCGCTCAACCTTCCACACTTTGCTGTATGGTGCAAACGTTACTGGAAAATACGCCAGATGTTCAACATGCACTTGATGTCGCCGACCACACTACAAAACCACGACGACCATATTGGCGATCTCGACAACACCCTTCACGTTACGAGGACCATTTTTTATACGAACTATTCCATCAATTTCTTTCTCTACTCTGTGACGGGGGCATATTTTCGAAAAGAACTAAAACACCTCTTCTGCAAACGTGACAAAAACATCACTTTTAAAAACACATTGATACAATCAAGAATATCCGCCGAAAGAAAAGAAAAAGGTTCAGATGGCATACTCATGCATAATCTAAATAACATACAGATATCTGAAAGGTAAGTGAGGACATGCTGTTAAAGGCTGTTAAAAGCGGATCTAGTGACTCCGATTATAATAATAATAATTGTTTATGTCAATGATTTATCCAAGTGAATGGGTATTCCAAGTATTTTCATGTTATATTTTATCGATTATTGAACAAATCCACGTTTTTTCTTAATTTTATCAGTGTTTTTTATTACTTTTTTTAGAGCTTCACATTTATATTATTGATATTATAATGATATATACATTGTTTATTTCAATATATCATAGACCATATTTCCAAAGTCAATATATCCAAGAACGAAATTTTGACAATTTAACTGAATGTAAACTTAATGTTATTATACTATGTTGTTTGATAAATGTACTTAGGTTTTTGACATATTCATAATTTAAAAAAGGTGGATTAAATTAACGTTTATTCATGTCATACATTTTGTATTGTAATTTTTCTTTACCAATTAAAAAATGTGAATCCAATATTTGATGAATAACCGTCAACTATAATTAATACCAATAATTAAATTTTCGTTGAACGAACAAATTATTTAAATAAAAAACTCCAGTGATCATTCGCATTACTGAATATTTATTCCCCATTTGTTTTTAGAGATTGGCTTTACTTTTGTGTTAATAAAGCAGTCGCATATTGATAGAGGTTTACTTATGTAGCATATACAGTATCTGAAACTATACTTCAGATTTAAAGACCTTAACAATATGGTTACCGAATGAACCAGGCCTTAAATGAGAATAAAATTAATGCTTTTTCTAGTATTAATGTTCGATTAGTTCCGTTCTGTTGCTCAAAATTTGTGAGAATGTAAAACTTGTTCTAGAGCCAAGCGGTCACTTCTGTGGTATAATGCATTTACAAAATGTGTTTTTAATTACTGGTAAATTAAAGTTATAAAACAACGGCATGGTCACATTATTGCTTACCTCTGAGACATTTAACAAATCATTACATTACTGATATCACGTAAGAGCTCTCATCTTAAAATCAATTTACAAAAACGTTTGAAATTGTATCTTAGTGTTTATCATGTGTTAAATATATTTTCATAGAATTCCTTTATTGAACAGAGATTAAATAAAAGTTGCACATCGGTTGTAATAGCATGAATAAAATTCCATATAACTATGCTAGTATAAGTGTTCGTGTATGAATACATATCAGCCATATTTATCCTTCATTGGCTTCATATTTTGAACAAGAACTTTTTTTAAAGCGGGTATATGCGATTTTTTATATGTGTTCAATTGTAAAATATTGATAAAATATGTTACAATAACACAAAATAGGCAAGAAAAAATATACATTAAAGCCGAATTTAATAAAATGCAGCAAAGACAAATTAGCGCCCCGAGCCGATAGTGACGTACATATTTTCCTACAATAACCGAAGCATTCGTCTTTGTATTATAAATCGTTAAACTACGAGGGGTGTTCCAGAGTTCGTGGATTTTCGCTATAACTTATTAGTATGCTGGTATAAGTCAATGAAATCTACATATTATACAAACCAATTATCACGGACTTTATATATAAGCTAAAAATGCATGAATTCCATAAAGCGCGTTTGAAGCGCGTTGTCATAGAGACCTCAGTAACGACATGCGGCGCACGCGTGTATTTTATTTTAAGTATGAGCGTTACGCGAATTTAAATTTGGTTTAAATGTCGTTGATAAACAGAATTTACGGCAAATTTCACGTTAAAGCGCCTAAGTCCTCCTTACAGCCCGGAGTTGGCCCCTATGGACTTCCGCGTCTTCCCGGAAGTTAAATCACAGTTGCGCGGTATTCGCTTTGCAAGTAAACAGGAACTTACAGTTGCAGCAAAGCGAATCGTGTCGTCTTTTGACGCTGACTGGTATAGAGACACTTTTGACAATAGGATTTCCCGACACATAAAGTACATTCGCGTTGGAGGTGATTATGTGGAAAAGATTTGACAGTTGTTAACTTCATAACGTCATTGACGTTGAACAGAAACGTTACACGTGCGTCGGTGTGCGCATTGTGCACATGTTTAAATCTCTGATATATATTTATTGTTTTATGTATTGCCATGATATTTGGAGAGTAGATTTGGAAAGGATGAAATGTTCTTAACATGCTATTTGTTTGTCCATTTATGTTACCAAATGCAAGTTATAGCGAAAATCCACTAACTTCTGGAACACCCCTCGTAAGTTTAGATGCACATCGTACATGTATGGTATACATGCTGGCGAATTCGGCTGTACAGCCGTTTTCAATTTTAGAATTAAATATCTGGCTTATTTCGCATTTTTCGACGCATGTTCTTCTTAACTTTTATTTTTATATATATTGAAATATATAAATATAAAGTTTTTTACACAGTTTATATAAATTCATTAATATTTGACAAAATCGTATATACTCGCTTTAAATAATTGTTCCCTAAGTCATACAAATGATAGTAAGAATTATTTCCACTCCTTAAAAAATGCTGTTTTTTTCTGAGAATTCCTGTATTCTCTGACCATCTTCCTTTTCTATAAATGTTGTTATTTAAATAATATCTCCGTTTTGTCAAACAACATAACTAATGTTTCGCTTTTCCCTTGTTAAAGCTACCGACTACTAGAGCTATAAATGTGTCCTCTTAGTTGTGTACAACTATTTCAATTTAGTTCAACGATTTAATGTGCATTTTTTTGTCATTTTTACTTTGTAAAAGATTGTTCTTTCGTTTCTCTTTCTGAAATGAATTTACGCTTACTGAATAATAATTATATTTTTTTGCAACATCTCTCTAATTTTCATCAATACGTTTTTTTGGAAAATGTCATCGTTTATAGTTAGAATTACATTTTTATTATGAAGTGTATGGTAAATGCCTTGATAGTACACCTGCAGACAACTTTGCGGTAAAAGTTATCAACATCTTGAAGTTAAAAGCTATTAAACATCCATAATTCTTTGCCATTTTTACGAATTATACTGATAAACCAATTATTGAATGAATCGATTTTTATTACTTTAAATATGTCATGCAATGAACAAATTTAGAAAATAAGGAGTAATTAAAAAGAAATTAAGCCTGGCTTGCAGTAATCGATTTTTACGGTACATTGTACTTGTCTAAATATTATCATGCATTTCTCAAAAATGTTTTGTACATTTTGTTTCCAATTTTATTTTGAATATTAGTAATAAAAAGTACGTTCTTATTTTGGAAACAGGTTTTACTTGACAAAAAACTACTTCCGATAGCAGGGTAAATTCTCCATAATTAAATTAAATTATTATTTTTCAAGATCATCAATACACACGAACATATCTGTGTCCCATAGGTGAATATTTATATTTGGAACGTATTCAGACCTTATGTTATTTTCTCCTTGTATTATATATAGTCCAACCAAATGATCAGAATCCTCATATCAAAACGTTTGCAATTTGCAATCAACATTTCTTAAAATTAAACCTGTTCAACCTCTGGCATTTGATTTAACATAAAGCTTAAAAACACAAACCATTTCAGGTAGAATACATACGGAATATTACGCTAGTCAATTGTTCCAAGAGTTTGTATCAGTCGAATGGCTTGAGTGATGACATATCACACGAGAGGCGGAGCCTCGAGTGTGATGCGCAATAGCACTGGCCACGAGACTGATACAAGCTCTTGGAACAACTGACTTGCGTAATATTCCTTGTATTATATACAGCAACGAACAAAAACAGTTAACAATTGCATGTTTTGCTTTAACAAAACTGACAAAACAATGACGAAAACGGTACGCCATAGTTTATTCTACACGCGTATGAATACAGTTTATGTAAATTAACGTGTAAACATTTGAACCTTGAAAACACAGGTTTCCGACACTCTTACTTTAATGACATCGTTTATCCAATTTTTATTACAATTAAGTTGACAACTTTAATCCAATATTTATAACAAACAAGTTGTGGAACCATATCCACTTTCACTTCTTTTATTCCACGTCTTTATCGAAACTTAGTTTAAACCACACTGTTTTATTGTCTTCCTATCGAAATTTACATTTATGCATGATAAACACACACTCCGAAATACGTTTTGCATTCGTTCGATGTTTTAAATAAATAGTTCACTGTTAAAAAACACCACGTCCGACAAGTCCTTAAATTACAGAGATTCAAAACAAAACTTCGTCACAGAAATAACGTCACACGATGTTGTACGTAATATATTTCGTAATATAAAATAGGAGTTCCTTTTTTCGGTGCGCGTAATGTGACGTCATTAAATGGGTCGAAGAAAGTAGTCTGGCTAGTATGGTAATACGGAATCGGAAAACAGCGAGTAGCATAATACGGGATTTATTTCAACGATTGATACAACCTGTAGTTTGTTAAAAGAATTAAAAAGGTATATAATAAATTTCTTCATTATAATTTGTATTGGCCAATGAACATACATCCGTTAAGGTCCATGACGATGTTATTAACAGCGTTCTTAAAGTGGACAAAGAGTATAGATTTATAGTGCCCATACGGTTGGAGTCAATTATAATGTGAAATCTACTCAAAAGTCAGACTTTGTGAGCAATTTAATTTTATATACAATTTCAATGACTTCGAATGGCAATCAAAAACGCGGAACACCATTGCGATGTTTTTCCAAACTCCCAGTGCCTTTTACAGAAGATCAAACATGCATAACACAAATTCATGGTCGCGGTATGGTAGCAATTTATGCGTTTTGCTACAGCAGCTTTTGCTTAATCAACCATTAACATATTACTAAGTTGAAAACAAAACTGCTGATATTTTGCTTATTTGTCCGTAATTTTTAACTGTTTTTTTAAGTAAGACAATTGTACAGTTTAACATCGGCGTGTCTCGTTCATCTTTGTTTCTACCTGAACCAATATCATACACATGGCATTTTTGTTTTTCTTAAAGATACTTTGTACAAAATGTTTTTCAGCGAAAAACATTCACAAATATTTATTAATTCAAGTGATAATTATTGATCATTTCTAGAAAAATTGAATTATTTGGATACTTTGCATGAAGTCTGCGAGAAACGTAATAAAAAAGCAAGTTTTATTGTAACACAATACCCTTATGACTATAAAGAATTCTCGTCTGCCAACAATAATAACAAGCGTTGATTTCTGATTCTCAGCTATCAGCTGACAAAATGCGCATGCGTTCGGAACTAAAGAACGTTGTGTGGCCGTAATGTTCGATTGACGTGTGTTCTCCGTGATCTTCATGTTAAAATAAGAAACATTTTCAGATGTTTAGCTGATTGTTTTGGTGTGTTCGTCTACCTAAATGATTTACAGATGAATTGTAAGTTTCGGTCCGGTTAATTGATTGGAAGAGAAGTAATGGGGGTTGACCTTTACAATCTCTACAACAGCTGTTGTGAGGCTTTAGAGCGCAGTTTGTGGCATTGTGTTTCACAGACTCAGGTGTTTGTTACGTTCTTTATTTTTGTGTCATTATCAATTTTCTGCAATACTTATAATTTAATCGGAATTTAAAACATTGTTTGGCTATGTCGAACGATTAACGTGTGTTCTCAATGTTCTTCATGTTTGAATACACAATACTATTACAATTCCATTAGTTTAAAACAAAACAAGATGAATTCGATCAATATGTTTTGTTATAGTTATAACACTGTAAAAAATATCACAACGATAACAACAGTCGACTTGTAAAAAAAGTGTTATATACATTACGAATGTTGAGCTAGGTTGAATATTAAGCTTGCTGACATCGAAATCGAGGCAAACTATTACGATCATGAACCACGAATGGGAACCAGGAGTAATTTTGAGGAAGCCTTGATATCATTATTATACGTTGAACCTTGAACATCGAGCTGCTGCGAATATCGTAACCGAAGTTACTCCATGGGTATTAAATATCTATGTGAAGCTATAATTGTAATAATTGCATCATAAATGAAACACAATATAACGTTAACACATTAACACTAACTATTGTTTTGATTGCGCTACATAATGCACACCTTATTTTCCTGCTTGATCACGTGGTCAAGCAAGTGCATTTTACTAAACAATTTTTTTTCCGTAACATCATTTAGGTCTTGACTATTGTGTTGCAGAATAACCCACACTAAGTCTCTTTGTCTTAAGAAAGTCATATGTCGTTGTAAAATTGTTAAATTTCATATATCGTAATTTCGCAAATAATGCATAATGCCTTTTTTCAGAAAGTAAGTATATCAACTTAAACTCACAATACACGAAACAAATCGCATGGTTGCAAGTAAAATCGGTTGTCTGTGAAAGCATTTGCAAGATTAAGAGAATATGGGTATGTGTTTTATCGGGATTAAAGGAGAACTAGTTGTTCATCAGTTTGTTAAATTGTAAACGTAGGAGTTACAAATTGTCATATCGTTTTATTTCTGCTTAATTAACCTCTGGTGATAACAGTTAACAAAAGTGTTTATAATGTTCCAGAACAAGGAACCACGGGATTGATCAATCTAAACAATAGCCAGATTGTTCAGTACACGACAAGCAAACGCATACTGTTAACTATAAGAGTACAATTACAGATTTCTTTAACATGAAGAAAAATAAATATGCATAAACATATTTATACCATGGTTACTGTTGAATCACACTTTGCAATATATGCAACAACTATGGGATTGATTTTTGACTGCTGTAGTAAACGAATGCATTCTGTTTGTCCCAATGGTGATATACTTTAATGTAGAATCATGCACGATATTTATAAAATTATACTTTGAGAAAATTATGTATATTGCAGTTTAAATAAATACAATACAAGTAAATCCACAACTTACATCGTGCAATCCAACTGTCAGATCGATGCACAAGAAGCGTCACTGGTTGTGTGAATACATTTCAAAATCAGTTTTTAAAATTACATCATAAAACTGATCTTTGTTTAGTGTCCAATTGAACATCTCGAACTAACCAAACAGAAATGATATATATATTAACTAATAACACATACTTTGTTTTATTTTTAAGCCATTGTTTTAAATATTATTGTAAATAAAGTCATTATAACAGTATAGCACATTTAAGATCTACAACATATTAACTACATATACTAGATACTAGGACGACATAGATACAATTTAATCATTAAACGGTCATTCATAATATTTCTGCTTGGGCAGAGTATCCAATTCCCAATACAACTTAATATGAAATCATGGCTAAAACAGAGAGACGCCTTAAAAATGCAAATATTAAAAGAGTCAATTTCTAAAATCTGCAATATTAATTTTGTAGAGAAATGACTGATGTGATGACCTTTGGATTTATGTCGGCGGTTAGAGGATACAATCATTTGCAAACAAATTTTACATCAAATACCAAACGGCAAATGGGTAGTTTCAGTTATTTTATGCACATTTTAATGCGATTTACACGTGCAGAAAGTGTTTGCTTCTTTGTTTAGGCGCCCAATAACCTACACGCCCCGAAAACTTAACAGAGAATCAAAAGTGTATGGCTTAATGAATTGCATAAACATAATACTAATTGAGCAAACGCGTATATCAAAGGAAATACCTTCGTATCAGTTTAGGGTTAACATGGTGAGCATGCATGTGTTACTTAGTTATTTTCCCGTTGTAAATATATACATGTACATAAATATTCACTTGGACGCCCATGTTTACTGAAAATCGTTTCATGTGACGTATTGGTCATGCTCTGTATAGATTCACGCACTCAATAGCTTGAGGATACAATAACATAGATTACACATTATGAACTTCCTGTCTGCTACTTGTCTTTTCTTTCTGGACCTCTCACAAGTGGGTTAAATAGTTATTTTACTTGCATAACCTTTCCAGTAATATGGGTAATCACGCAATTTCATGGTCGCTTTTCGAAATTTGATCAGAACTCCATTATTGAAACCTTTACTTTCTATGAAAACATAATTATTATTTACATGACAATTCGTCTACGTATTAAGTGTTCTATTTACGATGTTATTCGGTTATTTGCTGTTCTGAGTTCGATGGTTAATTAAGTATATTTTTCCCCAGTTTTTGCCGATTATTTTTTATAAATGATGTCAAGAGGTGCTAAATATTAAAGGCTAAACACGCAAATAAAACTTAAGTGGTTTTAAGTACATGTATAAATCTGCAACACAATATTGATGTGTATATTCTTCATATAAAGGAACTCGCATTTAAAAATCCATGGTTGTAAGCAATTATCTGGTCTTCAATATTACTTTAAAAGCCTTTAGCACAACTTCGAACAACGAGGTAAAGACTTGTAATATTTCAAATAAAGAAGTAATGGTGATGGCGAGTTTTGAAATGCCCCACATGCAACTGTGTGTAACTTTCTTTCTTTTTTACCTCTGAAATTTAATTATGTGACGCTGGAAATGCCGCTTGAAATTGGTATCAAAACTCAACGACGTCCAAACATTTCATATTGTAATGTCGACATTAACACTCGATTGTTCGCTAGAATGACCTCTCAATGGAAATCTTACTACACCCTCACACGTGACGGCATTCATTTTGTGAGGAGTAGCCTTCATTACTATTAAAACAGGATACATCAGTTTTCATACAACTGAAACCGCGAAAATGTATCTTCTGTCATAAAAATAATCCGCACTTTATTGTTATATTAAATTTCGATGGAATATGTTACATTGATGTTTTGTTTACCTGTGATCTATGTCCTGGATTTTCTGAATGAAGCGTGTATGAGTGTACAACCAAAATAATGATGTATTAAGATATTTATGTATAAGTCTTTCAAGACATTACTTACAACTTATACGTAATTGAGAATATAGATATTGTCTGCCCTTGTTTCATGGTAAGTTTCTAAATACACAAATCGTTATATACAGCAGGTCAAAGAATAGAATACAAGTTGTCAAGTCATTCCGGCTAAAGATAAATTACAAGAGACTTAGTAATGCAACACACTGATTAATGCAAATAAGTCTTAATGCCAACATACCTTTTCTTAATATTCACATGCAAACAGACATTAAAGTATTAATGTTAGATGCAAATTTACCTTAAGGTAAATAGTGCTTATGCATACAGACATTAAAAAAATATAGTTCACATGCCAAACGACCTATACGTATATATCGCACATGCTAACTGACCTTAAATATTTCGCATTTCAACAGGACTTAATCCAAATATTCCACATACTAAACAGATCTTAACGTCCATTTCACATGCAAATATACCTTAACGTAAACATTTAACAGTCGATTAATCTCTGTAATTGACATAGTCATCCGATGTGATAAACAATTTTAGACTGTTTGTTGGTTTGTTATGTTTTAAACGTTTTTCATTCGTTACATAGAGGTATGTAAAGTTAAATATCTAAATCAGTGCAATATTGGTTGTCCTTATAAGAAAAAAAAACAATTAGATGCTATGTATTTATACTGATGGTTCAATTAAACTAACGGCTTTATTTCTGACATGTGTACATATAGTTACACAGTTTCGTTGAAAGTATCAAAATCCTATATGAAAACTAAACAATAACAATACCATTGATCAAACATCAATATTCGAAATCGATATGTAGTATGATTGCTGTTGGCAAGATAGCTCTTCTTGTGTTTAATTAAATGACATTATAATTTCTTTATAAATCCTAAAAGCTAAACTCCTTGATTGTATATCTGGGAATTCTACATAGTTGATTACCTTAAAATAACAACATGCAAACGCAAAGAAATTATTGTAAACATTTTAGTTCTTACTTTCTCAAAATGCACATCATCAGAATGAAAACAGGGTTCAGCAAGTGTGAGTTCATTATTTGTCATCTTTATTTCACCCTTTACAATCAATAGATTAAAGTAGCTTCCTTGATTCCATTTTCTTGAAATAAGTATAACCTTGCAATAAAAAAACCAGCCCTCTCAAATGAAGTAACTGCTGCATTTTTCATCAACAATCCATTAGTTTAATTATAAAAGCTATATTAGACGTTCAAATTATTAAATGCTTGGAGTTTGATGTACAAATAAAATTTGTGTCACTCCTGAGACATTGAACTGCAATGTAACGACCGAGCAAATTAAGCCTTCTGAATATTTTCTAGCTTTTACAGACCGCGTTTGACATTAAAAAATCGGTTAGGGCACAAAACATAAACAAAACAAACGTGAAAGTCATTAACCCTACTATCTTAGTGCTATTGCACTGTCTATATGAAGCAATTCTTACGCGACAAAAATCGCTTGTATTGGTCATCCGCATTATTTTCGTTCATGTTCAACTATACACAATTGGGTATTTGACAAAACAAATATGTGCAGAAAATTTGAAGTTTTTTATGTATATGTCAATGTAAAAAACAAATAAGCCGGGATTTTACATTTTTGCAAAGTTTACTAGTAATAAGTTGCACATTTGTTTCTGTGGACGTTAGTTACACACACATGCGGTGCTTTGGGTCACCTTAATGAGCCCCTTTATGATTATAAAATTAATAAATGCACTTTATTAATTTCTCATTAAATACATCCAAATAATACGTTTTACTGTAAGTAAGCCTTATTTTGTGTATAGAAATGTTTTCAAAATTCGTTAAATAATTTCACATACGGTGCCCTTCTAACTCAACGTCAACTGCAATGACTTGATCACGCGCGCCAAAAAGAGGATGGAGGCCTACCAAAAGGACGTCATATGGGCCAGCTTGAAACTGGCACGCGACCCGTGGTGACAATGATGCATGCAATAAGAACTTCAAAGCCTGCGGCATCGCAACAGACATCTGGGAGACTCTTACCTGGAGACAGTCAATACATAGAGGCATCGCGGTCACCGAGGCAAGCAGATCCGAGCATGCAACTCGAGACAGAAGCCTGCGAAAAGCGCGTTTCACCATTCCCAAGACTACAAACCCCTTTGTGTGCGTATTGTGCAACAAGAACTTCCATCCCGCATCGGTTTACTTAGCCACAGCAAGCGCTTCTCCCAGCAGTGACAAACAGAGCGCATCATCAGTCTCCCAAATCTCAGCTCTGCAACAATACTCATAAACGCCGTATGGTTATTATTGTTATCATTGGGATGATAAGCGATAATCGCAACTGGTATGGAACAAAGTGAGAAGAAAAGTACGATTAAGTAAGATATTGAAAAATACCGTACAGGATGACGTTTGACTCAGCGAGCTCGGAAAACCAACCAAGGGGAAAGACACAAAGAGCACACATGTGTTTATACGTACACTACCATCACAACCAAATACTACAATCGAATGGTGACATATTTGCTCAGTACTTAAGTGTGTATATAGCTGTTTTATCCCTCATGCAATCATGTCATGCAATGAACAAATTTAGAAAATAAGGAGTAATTAAAAAGAAATTAAGCCTGGCTTGCAGTAATCGATTTTTACGTTACATTGTACTTGTCTAAATATTATCATGCATTTCTCAAAAATGTTTTGTACATTTTGTTTCCAATTTTATTTTGAATATTAGTAATAAAAAGTACGTTCTTATTTTGGAAACAGGTTTTACTTGACAAAAAACTACTTCCGATAGCAGGGTAAATTCTCCATAATTAAATTAAATTATTATTTTTCAAGATCATCAATACACACGAACATATTTGTGTCACATAGGTGAATATTTATATTTGGAACGTATTCAGATCTTATGTTATTTTCTCCATGTATTATATATAGTCCAACCAAATGATCAGAATCCTCATATCAAAACGTTTGCAATTTGCAATCAACATTTCTTAAAATTAAACCTGTTCAACCTCTGGCATTTGATTTAACATAAAGCTTAAAAACACAAACCATTTCAGGTAGAATACATACGGAATATTACGCTAGTCAATTGTTCCAAGAGTTTGTATCAGTCGAATGGCTTGAGTGATGACGTATCACACGAGAGGCGGAGCCTCGAGTGTGATGCGCAATAGCACAAGCCACGAGACTGATACAAGCTCTTGGAACAACTGACTTGCGTAATATTCCTTGTATTATATACAGCAACGAACAAAAACAGTTAACATTTGCATGTTTTGCTTTAACAAAACTGACAAAACAATGACGAAAACGGTACGCCATAGTTGATTTTACACGCGTATGAATACAGTTTATGTAAATTAACGTGTAAACATTTGAACCTTGAAAACACAGGTTTCCGACACTCTTACCTTAATGACATCGTTTATCCAATTTTTATTACAATTAAGTTGACAACTTAAATCCAATATTTATAACAAACAAGTTGTGGAACGATATCCACTTTCACTTCTTTTATTCTATGTCTTTATCGAAACTTCGAAATTTACATTTATGCATGATAAACACACACTCCAAAATACGTTTTGCATTCGTTCGATGTTTTAAACAAATAGTTCACTTTTAAAAAACACCACGTCCGACATGTCCTTAAATTACAGAGATTAAAAAAAACTATTATGTTTCGTCACAGAAATGACGTCACACGATGTTGTACGTAATATATTTCGTAATATAAAATAGGGGTTTCCTTTTTTCGGTGCGCGTAATGTGACGTCATTAAATGGGTCGAAGAAAGTAGTCTGGCTAGTATGGTAATACGGAATCGGAAAACAGCGAGTAGCATAATACGGGATTTATTTCAACGATTGATACAACCTGTAGTTTGTTAAAAGAATTAAAAAGGTATATAATAAATTTCTTCATTATAATTTGTATTGGACAATGAACATACATCCGTTAAGGTCCATGACGATGTTATTAACAGCGTTCTTAAAGTGGACAAAGAGTATAGATTTATAGTGCCCATACGGTTGGAGTCAATTATAATGTGAAATCTACTCAAAAGTCAGACTTTGTGAGCAATTTAATTTTATATACAATTTCAATGACTTCGAATGGCAATCAAAAACGCGGAACACCATTGCGATGTTTTTCCAAACTCCCAGTGCCTTTTACAGAAGATCAAACATGCATAACACAAATTCATGGTCCCGGTATGGTAGCAATTTATGCGTTTTGCTACAGCAGCTTTTGCTTAATCAACCATTAACATATTACTAAGTTGAAAACAAAACTGCTGATATTTTGCTTATTTGTCCGTAATTTTTTAACTGTTTTTTTTAAGTAAGACAATTGTACAGTTTAACATCGGCGTGTCTCGTTCATCTTTGTTTCTTCCTGAACCAATATCATACACATGGCATTTTTGTTTTTCTTAAAGATACTTTGTACAAAATGTTTTTCAGCGAAAAACGTTCACAAATATTTATTAATTAAAGTGATAATTATTGATCATTTCTAGAAAAATTGAATTATTTGGATACTTTGCATGAAGTCTGAGAGAAACGTAATTAAAAAGCAAGTTTTATTGTAACACAATACCTATGACTATGCCAATACCCTTATGACTATACAGAATTCTCGTCTGCCAACAATAATAACAAGCGTTGATTTCTGATTCTCAGCTATCAGCTGACAAAATGCGCATGCGTTCGGAACTAAAGAACGTTGTGTGGCCGTAATGTTCGATTGACGTGTGTTCTCCGTGATCTTCATGTTAAAATAAGAAACATTTTCAGATGTTTAGCTGATTGTTTTGGTGTGTTCGTCTACCTAAATGATTTACAGATGAATTGTGAGTTTCGGTCCGGTTAATTGATTGGAAGAGAAGTAATGGGTCTTGACCTTTACAATCTCTACAACAGCTGTTGTGAGGCTTTAGAGCGCAGTTTGCGGCATTGTGTTTCACAGACTCAGGTGTTTGTTACGTCCTTAGTTTTTGTGTCATTATCAATTTTCTGCAATACTTATAATTTAATCGGAACTTTAAAACATTATTTGGCTATGTCGAACGATTAACGTGTTTTCTCAATGTTCTCCATGTTTTAATACACAATACTATTACAATTCCATTAGTTTAAAACAAAACAAGATGAATTCGATCAATATGTTTTGTTATAGTTATAACACTGTAAAAAAATATCACAACGATAACAACAGTCGACTTGTAAAAAAAGTGTTATATACATTACGAATGTTGAGCTAGGTTGAATATTAAGCTTGCTGACATCGAAATCGAGGCAAACTATTACGATCATGAACCACGAATGGGAACCAGGAGTAATTTTGAGGAAGCCTTGATATCAGTATTATACGTTGAACCTTGAACATCGAGCTGCTGCGAATATCGTAACCGAAGTTACTCCATGGGTATTGAATATCTATGTGAAGCTATAATTGTAATAATTGCATCATAAATGAAACACAATATAACGTTAACACATTAACACTAACTATTGTTTTGATTGCGCTACATAATGCAAACCTTATTTTCCAGCTTGATCACGTGGTCAAGCAAGTGCATTTTACTAAACAATTTTTTTTCCGTAACATCAGTTAGGTCTTGACTATAGTGTTGCAGAATAACCCACACTAAGTCTCTTTGTCTTAAGAAAGTCATATGTCGTTGTAAAATTGTTATATTTCATATATCGTAATTTCGCAAATAATGCATAATGCCTTTTTTCAGAAAGTAAGTATATCAACTTAAACTCACAATACACGAAAAAAATCGCATGGTTGCAAGTAAAATCGGTCGTCTGTGAAAGCATTTTCAAGATTAAGAGAATATTGGTTCGTGTTTTTATCGGGATTAAAGGAGAACTAGTTGTTCATCAGTTTGTTAACTTCGTAAACGTAGGAGTTACAAATTGTCATATCGTTTTATTTCTGCTTAATTAACCTCTGGTGATAACAGTTAACAAAAGTGTTTATAATGTTCCAGAACAAGGAACCACGGCATTGATCAATATAAACAGTAGCCAGATTGTTCAGTACACGACAAGCAAACAATTACATATTTCTTTAACATGAAGAAAAATAAATATGCATAAACATATTTATACCATGGTTACTGTTGAATCACACTTTGCAATATATGCAACAACTATGGGATTGATTTTTGACTGCTGTAGTAAACGAATGCATTCTGTTTGTCCCAATGGTGATATACTTTAATGTAGCATCATGCACGATATTTATAAAATTATACTTTGAGAAAATTATGTATATTGCAGTTTAAATAAATACAATACAAGTAAAACCACAACTTACATCGTGCAATGCAACTGTCAGATCGATTCACAAGAAGCGTCACTGGTTGTGTGAATAAATTTCAAAATCAGTTTTACATCATAAAACTGATCTTTGTTTAGTGTCCATTTGAACATCTCGAACTAACCAAACAGAAATGATATATATATTAACTAATAACACATACTTTGTTTTATTTTTAAGCCATTGTTTTAAATATTATTGTAAATAAAGTCATTATAACAGTATAGCACATTTAAGATCTACAACATATTAACTACATATACTAGATAATAGGACGACATAGATACAATTTAATCATTAAACGGTCATTCATAATATTTCTGCTTGGGCAGAATATCCAATTTCCAATACAACTTAATATGAAATCATGGCTAAAACAGAGAGACGCCTTAAAAATGCAAATATTAAAAGAGTCAATTTCTAAAATCTGCAATATTAATTTTGTAGAGAAATGACTGATGTGATGACCTTTGGATTTATGTCGGCGGTTAGAGGATACAATCATTTGCAAACAAATTTTACATCAAATACCAAACGGCAAATGGGTAGTTTCAGTTATTTTATGCACATTTTAATGCGATTTACACGTGCAGAAAGTGTTTGCTTCTTTGTTTAGGCGCCCGATAACCTACACGCCCCGAAAACTTAACAGAGAATCAAAAGTGTATGGCTTAATGAATTGCATAAACATAATACTAATTGAGCAAACGCGTATATCAAAGGAAATACTTTCGTATCAGTTTAGGGTTAACATGGTGAGCATGCATGTGTTACTTAGTTATTTTCCCGTTGTAAATATATACATGTACATAAATATTCACTTGGACGCCCATGTTTACTGAAAATCGTTTCATGTGACGTATTGGTCATGCTCTGTATAGATTCACGCACTCAATAGCTTGAGGATACAATAACATAGATTACACATTATGAACTTCCTGTCTGCTACTTGTCTTTTCTTTCTGGACCTCTCACAAGTGGGTTAAATAGTTATTTTACTTGCATAACCTTTCCAGTAATATGGGTAATCACGCAATTATATGGTCGCTTTTCGAAATTTGATCAGAACTCCATTATTGAAACCTTTACTTTCTATGAAAACATAATTATTATTTACATGACAATTCGTCTACGTATTAAGTGTTCTGTTTCCGATGTTATTCGGTTATTTGCTGTTCTGAGTTCGATGGTTAATTAAGTATATTTTTCCCCAGTTTTTGCCGATTATTTTTTATAAATGATGTCAAGAGGTGCTAAATATTAAAGGCTAAACAAGCAAAAAAAACTTAAGTGGTTTTAAGTACATGTATAAATCTGCAACACAATATTGATGTGTATATTCTTCATATAAAGGAACTCGCATTTAAAAATCCATGGTTGTAAGCAATTATCTGGTCTTCAATATTACTTTAAAAGCCTTTAGCACAACTTCGAACAACGAGGTAAAGACTTGTAATATTTCAAATAAAGAAGTAATGGTGATGGCGAGTTTTGAAATGCCCCACATGCAACTGTGTGTAACTTTCTTTCTTTTTTACCTCTGAAATTTAATTATGTGACGCTGGAAATGCCGCTTGAAATTGGTATCAAAACTCAACGACGTCCAAACATTTCATATTGTAATGTCGACATTAACACTCGATTGTTCGCTAGAATGACCTCTCAATGGAAATCTTACTACACCCTCACACGTGACGGTATTCATTTTGTGAGGAGTAGCCTTCATTACTATTAAAACAGGATACATCAGTTTTCATACAACTGAAACCGCGAAAATGTATCTTCTGTCATAAAAATAATCCGCACTTTATTGTTATATTAAATTTCGATGGCATATGTTACATTGATGTTTTGTTTACCTGTGATCTATGTCCTGGATTTTCTGAATGAAGCGTGTATGAGTGTACAACCAAAATAATGATGTATTAAGATATTTATGTATAAGTATTTCAAGACATTACTTACAACTTATACGTAATTGAGAATATAGATATTGTCTGCCCTTGTTTCATGGTAAGTTTCTTAATACACAAATCGTTATATACAGCAGGTCAAAGAATAGAATACAAGTTGTCAAGTCATTCCGGCTAAAGATAAATTACAGAGACTTAGTAATGCAACACACTGATTAATGCAAATAAGTCTTAATGCCAACATACCTTTTCTTAATATTCACATGCAAACAGACATTAAAGTATTAATGTTAGATGCAAATTTACCTTAAGGTAAATAGTGCTTATGCATACAGACATTAAAAAAATATAGTTCACATGCCAAACGACCTATACGTATATATCGCACATGCTAACTGACCTTAAATATTTCGCATTTCAACAGAACTTAATCCAAATATTCCACATACTAAACAGATCTTAACGTCCATTTCACATGCAAATATACCTTAACGTAAACATTTAACAGTCGATTAATCTCTGTAATTGACATAATCATCCGATGTGATAAACAATTTTAGACTGTTTGTTGGTTTGTTATGTTTTAAACGTTTTTCATTCGTTACATAGAGGTATGTAAAGTTAAATATCTTAACCAGTGCAATATTGGTTGTCCTTATAAGAAAAAAAACAATTAGATGCTATGTATTTATACTGATGGTTCAATTAAACTAACGGCTTTATTTCTGACATGTGTACATATAGTTACACAGTTTCGTTGAAAGTATCAAAATCCTATATGAAAACTAAACAATAACAATACCATTGATCAAACATCAATATTCGAAATCCATATGTAGTATGATTGCTGTTGGCAAGATAGCTCTTCTTGTGTTTAATTAAATGACATTATAATTTCTTTATAAATCCTAAAAGCTAAACTCCTTGATTGTATATCTGGGAATTCTACATAGTTGATTACCTTAAAATAACAACATGCAAACGCAAAGAAATTATTGTAAACATTTTAGTTCTTACTTTCTCAAAATGCACATCCTCAGAATGAAAACAGGGTTCAGCAAGTGTGAGTTCATTATTTGTCATCTTTATTTCACCCTTTACAATCAATAGATTAAAGTAGCTTCCTTGATTCCATTTTCTTGAAATAAGTATAACCTTGCAATAAGAAAACCAGCCCTCTCAAATGAAGTAACTGCTGCATTTTACATCAACAATCCATTAGTTTAATTATAAAAGCTATATTAGACGTTCAAATTATTAAATGCTTGGAGTTTGATGTACAAATAAAATTTGTGTCACTCCTGAGACATTGAACTGCAATGTAACGACCGAGCAAATTAAGCCTTCTGAATATTTTCTAGCTTTTACAGACCGCGTTTGACATTAAAAATTCGGTTAGGGCACAAAACATAAACAAAACAAACGTGAAAGTCATTAACCCTACTATCTTAGTGCTATTGCACTGTCTATATGAAGCAATTCTTACGCGACAAAAATCGCTTGTATTGGTCATCCGCATTATTTTCGTTCATGTTCAACTATACACAATTGGGTATTTGACAAAACAAATATGTGCAGAAAATTTGAAGTTTTTTATGTATATGTCAATGTAAAAAACAAATAAGCCGGGATTTTACATTTTTGCAAAGTTTACTAGAAATAAGTTGCACATTTGTTTCTGTGGACGTTAGTTACACACACATGCGGTGCTTTGGGTCACCTTAATGAGCCCCTTTATGATAATAAAATTAATAAATGCACTTTATTAATTTCTCATTAAATACATCCAAATAATACGTTTTACTGTAAGTAAGCCTTATTTTGTGTATAGAAATGTTTTCAAAATTCGTTAAATAATTTCACATACGGTGCCCTTCTAACTCAACGTCAACTGCAATGACTTGATCACGCGCGCCAAAAAGAGGATGGAGGCCTACCAAAAGGACGTCATATGGGCCAGCTTGAAACTGGCACGCGACCCGTGGTGACAATGATGCATGCAATAAGAACTTCAAAGCCTGCGGCATCGCAACAGACATCTGGGAGACTCTTACCTGGAGACAGTCAATACATAGAGGCATCGCGGTCACCGAGGCAAGCAGATCCGAGCATGCAACTCGTGACAGAAGCCTGCGAAAAAGCGCGTTTCATCACCATTCCCAAGACTACAAACCCCTTTGTGTGCGTATTGTGCAACAAGAACTTCCATCCCGCATCGGTTTACTTAGCCACAGCAAGCGCTTCTCCCAGCAGTGACAAACAGAGCGCATCATCAGTCTCCCAAATCTCAGCTCTGCAACAATACTCATAAACGCCGTATGGTTATTATTGTTATCATTGGGATGATAAGCGATAATCGCAACTGGTATGGAACAAAGTGTGAAGAAAAGTACGATTAAGTAAGATATTGAAAAATACCGTACAGGATGACGTCTGACTCAGCGAGCTCGGAAAACCAACCAAGGGGAAAGACACAAAGAGCACACATGTGTTTATACGTACACTACCATCACAACCAAATACTACAATCGAATGGTGACATATTTGCTCAGTACTTAAGTGTGTATATAGCTGTTTTATCACTCTTCTTTAAGTTCATTTAAGTATTAATTAGGGTATTTTGAAATTTAAGTGCGCACGCGCAATATAAAACTGAACCACACAACGTTTTTTATTAAAAAAATAACACGCACAAAACGAGCATGATATTCACAATAAGATTTCAGTGATCAAACAACCAGTAATACTTTAAGCGTATTTAATATTCATCAATGAAAGTAGCACGCTTACGTAATGTGTATATGATTCATGTAGCATAATCCCTGAATGAAAATTGTCAACTTAGTTGCTTAAATTATTTCTGCTGAACTAATACAGCCGATGATATAATATGCTGAGCAGCTTTTCAAAGTACCAACACACATTATCGTGATCAATGTACATACTATTTATTACAAATCCCCTTTGAGTCCCTTACCGCGATATCTTGAAAATTACACATAAACTAGAACGACTGATACATATATTTGCTTTAGGATATAATTAGGACTTTCTTTAATTGACTCACTGCATGTGCGCAACATATTGCATGAGAATTGATGAAGAAGTTGATGTGGTAAGTCTCCTCGAGAGTGTCCCAAAACACCCCAGGCTTTTGTTTCAAATCAGCATAAATTAAAATGTTTAAATAAGGAATACATGTAGTAAGTCAGCTATGTAAATGGGTATGTTTTATACTTTTTGCTTATTTTTCCAATTCAATAATGAAAATGCGTAGGGGAAGTTGCTGTTTTATTGAACTATGCATGTGTTCCGGTATCACACTATAAATATAATATTGAAATTAAATATTTTCCACATTGCCGCCTTGAGGAAAGATGTTTAACTTTTCTTTATGCGTCGTTACCTATCACTCTTCTCGGGAATCATGCTTTTTATGTATGTTATTCAAAATGGATATAATATTGTTCCATATCGTTCATTATATGCTCAAATGGTGCTTGTTTATATATTTTTTATATAGTTATATAATTATTTTAGAGATAAACACAATAGTTATTTATTTTAACAAGTAATTTACCAATTCATATGCCACGATGCTATGGTTGCCATATCACAAATAGTCATGCTTGTATGATATAACGTTTAATATATATTGTATTTAATTGCATGATATTATTAATTAAATACTTATCTAAAATATAATAAAAGTATTCTTCTTAAAAATGTTTAATGTGCTAAGGTATTTTGCGTTTGTACTAACAATATATGTAAAAAAAAACAACGTTCTTACTCCTGCCCTAGATCGAACAATAATATGAAACATGGCCTGGTTCGGCTTAAACGCTTAATTATGTTATATATATATATATATATTTCAATCATGATTTCTCATAAACGAAAATGCATTTGCAGAATGAGTCTCAATCAATGGTAAATATGACTCCCCGACGCCATATGTAAAAAAAATGCCGGCTTAGACAGAGAGTTATGTTTAAAAGATATGTTTTAAAAGAAGGTCTGAATATGTTGATATTTGATATACTGTAATTGATCATGTTTTCATCTTATTATGAACTGTTGATTTAAAAATAAATATGACAGATTTAAGCAAAAACTCCAACGAAAAATTGGCATTCGTGGAAAATTAGTTCGAATGGAAAGATGTGCGCTGCATTTGTTGTAATATCTAATAAACAAGTTTTAACACTCGTTGTAGAACGGTTGAAAAAGCCTTTCGTACTTTTGAATACTTATAATGACATGTGCAGCTATTTTAGATGTGCCATACAGATAGGATGACGTGTGATCTATATGTAGTTCCACACCGCGTTTCTTTTCATCATGTATAAGCAAGGCGTAATTATTGAATACGACACGCGACAAAACATCCGGTTTAACAAAGTGCTGATATAAATGCGCATAATATACATTGTATTTAAAACAACTAACGGAATGTGTGTTATGCAATGATCCTTACGTCACAAGCATACTACAATTGTGTGTGTAGTATTCAAATTGGGTATCATGTTTTAGCCTTCATGTTTTCATTTCCTGTCTACGTATGTACATGTGATTGAGAACGTGTAAGACATGCCTTTGGTTTGTGATTGATTCTGATATAAGAATGGGATTTGGCTTCTTCTCGAACCGGTTTAAACACCAATGTTTTGCATTATACGCTCCAAGGCGGCCACAGCCGTTCCACAGCATCCATCGCATGATTATCATCGTCTCCAAAAATTAGCAATGGTCGTGTTAGTGTATTGTTTGTTCCCTCATACACAAATTTTTATGAGCAACGTTTATACTTGTGAAACAATTATATTAATTATGCTTGAAGAATGAATACAAGTCAAAAGATAAGTTCTGAAAAGTCATTTCTTATTAGCATGATTTACATGAAATTAAACTAAATACCGCACATTATAAATACAAACGATCATTCTGGCTTGATAAACTTTTACACAGTGGATGAACATTTGCATAGTCCGATGCTTAAGCTAAATGTAAAGTTTCTTATTCGCGCAATACACAGTTTCTTTTGTTCTTTTGATTGCATTACGCGAGAATGACATTATATAATGTTTGCACGCGACATTGTACATTGAACATTGTCGCTCGAGATTTGATGAAGTGTTTATTGCTCATCGAGGTTCCAGCTAATCTAGCTAGAAAACGATTACAAACCATTTTATTTAAAACAACTCAAAATGTTGAATCCCAAACCGCCTTTAGTGTTGACAAACCACACGCCTAACAGTTTTTATGCCTTACTTAAGTTGTTTTGTTTATGCGGGTGCAACACAATTGTTTTCATTTGATAGAGTAATTATTTTGTGTTTTATAGTAAATGATGCACATTTCATTATAGTAATTTGCAAAAGATGGCTCCTGCTATAGCGGACTGATGAAACTCGAACGTTTGATTAAGGGAACCCATGTCCCCGCACAAAGCACGACGTACGATTGTACCTATTGCTTATATCATTGAATACTTCATGCAATCAGCGATGTTATTAAAAGGAAACAGGCTACGAAGACGAAAAAATTGAACTGTTTTATGAATAACTTAAACGCATCATGGTATATGTCCCAAAGAATAACATCGTCATCATGCTAGGCGACTGGAATGCCAAAGTTGACGCCTACTAGATTGATCAGGAACGGTAGGCAGATTTGATATAGGAGATACAAACGACAGAGGGCTTAACTTTTTGAGTTCGCCAGAAGCCACCAACTCATACTGGCCAGCACGCTGCACTCACACAAAACGTCAAAAAAATAACAGCTACCTGGAATTTCTCCATCCGGGCGAGTACGCAGCCATATCGATTTCATACTGGCTCCACAGAGGTTCAAGTCCAGCATAAAGAAGGCGATCGAAAGAACGTTTCCTTGCGCTAAATCGGGAGTGACCTTGACTAAGTGCTCACCACCATTAAGCAGAAGCTAAAGAACAAGCACATCACAAACAAACCGTGCATTAAATTTAAGATTCAAACATTGAAACATTCCAATATTTCAGAGGCATTTCAAGCATATTTAGGCGGTAAGTTTGCAGCCCTTTACATCGTAGACAACGACATCGACACCATCACCAACAGCATCAAATAAGTCCTTCTGTTGTTGGTCGAAGAAGTTATTTGGTTTGGAAAGAATGGAGGATGAACAAGTCATGACTGGCCGCCGATATCACGAACCTGGACTACAAGAGAAAAGAGCTGAGTGGATTGAGGAGCAATGTATCAACATGGATAAGAAGATGACCACATGAAGTAGTAAGAAGGCATACAGTACATTCAATACCCACACAAAGACCAGTCAGCCCAACGCTTCCACAATTTCATTTACTTCAAGAAAGCTTTCGTCCGCGCAGAATGAATGTCTAGTTTGGTTCTGAAAAGACTCAACATTAACGAAAGGTAGGTGAAAGTCATACCATAGCTCTACAGAAACGTCCGCAGAGCAGTAGTTCTTAATTATTGACAAATGGATTACTTCTTCTAGACATCAGTGGGTGTCCGTCAAGGTTGTCTGCTCTCCTTGTCATGATTTAAATTTCCCTTGAGCAGATAATGCTGGAGACTCTCCAAGACCACCAATACTCCATCTTCATTATAAGCAGACTCATCTTCAACTTGGGATTCGCTTATTTCTGTACGGATGCTTAACTTGGACGTTGGAAGCGGACACAGAACGAATGATACACGCCTTTGAACACAAGTTTCTCGAATGCCTGTTACGCATCTCCTACCTTTAATACAAGACAAACGACTACATCTGGAACATACCATCATCACTTGTATACCCACATTAACTACTCCTAGAGACCGTTAAACGACAAAATATTAGTATTTTCCTAAATCTTTGTTAGGCACGAACAATGCACTTAATATACAACCCGTATGAATAGTTAAAAAAGTACATACTCATTGAGTGCTGGAATAATGGGAAATTGACTTAAAATAAAAATATAACAAGGGTTGTTATTGTCCCTCTGATATAATGTATTAGTTTAAACTATTGTCTTTACGTAAATATTTCATGGCGAATAACCGACAAAATACCCAGAACTGTTTTGCAAATAGCATAATTAAACCGTGCATATATTCGAACTGTTAATGGCCAGAGTATTTCAACGCTGGTATACTTATTACTATTGCCGCCAATGTCAATACGTTTCTGTATATTTTTAGCGACAGTAAATACTCTGTTTACGACTCTTTGTAAAGACACCGACCAAAACAATCACATTAAGTCTTGAGATAAGGAAATGGAATCATAACCAGACCACCATAGTGGGAATACGCCGAACGGTATGTAGCTATTTAGAATGTCGGTTGAAATTGTGCACACGCGTTCCATTGTCATTTAAATCAATAAAGCATCTAATTACCATAATATTCTTTTCAAAATGTCATACAGAAATGGTAAAGGTTATACAGCCAACTAATACATAGAAACGGTAATCTATTTTTATCGATCTCGATGTAAAATTGCAAACTTATTCTTAATGAAAACAGCCTGCGGTTTGGCCGATGTTCGAACCAATACGGTAGCTTTACCAATACTAGATCAGGATCTCATGGATTATGTCATTATCCAGTGTGCATTTACCAAATATTTTTTTCTAAAAATATGTAAGCGTTGTTATCATATATAGGCTTTGGGGAATCATATGTTGCAAACAGCATCGTGATAGAACATCAAAATGAAATTTAAACGTAAGCACCACCTATAAAAAACTGTGATTTTATAATGCATTGACCACAACTCGTTCTGATACTAAAATAACTGTATTTGCACAAAACAATTAATTGTTACTGACAAAAGGTGTGCTAGCTCTTAATATGGTCATCCAAATACCGTCGATTCTTTTTAATCGAAAAGACGTGTATTTCTTAGCTTCAACAATAAACCCCTTACAGACCAACAATATCGCGATAGCCATTTATAGTTCAGCTGTCAGAACATACTCCCATGGCAACTTATTTAATGACTTACAGATGAAAAAAGGCATTACATGTATTTATGTGGATTTATTTTTCTCGTTTATTAAATTCTGGGAAAACGGCACGAACACAAGTTTTGTTCTTTTACATCTTTGGTGTATAGTTAGTTCTTCTTAAATCATCACTCTGTATGAAGTTTATTATATGAACAAATTCTTAAAATAATATTTTGCTATATATCACAAAAAGCAGATTAGAAAAACAAATATATATATATATATAACCAAATCGCGGTATATTACATGTATTGGTCGAATTAATTCGGTGACGTGCTGTTACTATTAAAGTATATATAATAAGCACTTTGGTAAAAAAAGAAGAACTGAAGTCTTAAATAAAAGTGCGAATGGAAGGTTTGATGGCACCTATGATATATGTTAATCGTAAACTATCGATTAAAAATATCAATAGTTGTGAACATTTTTAATAGCATTTAAATTCTTTAGAATCATTTCGCAGCAAAATGTACGAAAGAGTGTCATTAAAATTAAGCGCAGAATTAAAGTGTTGCAAGTTTGTGAAGTAACTATTGTATAAAATTACAGCACACGCAATATTTGGCATTTGAATGCATGCATGTTTCAATATTTATGACCTCCGGAACCACATAATCGACGATCAGTAGTGTTTACCTTATGCACACTGCAGCTAATTTGTCCCATCGAATAAAGGGAAATCCAAGCCTTATGGTATGCGTGTTGTTAATCGTTATAGCATGTTCATGTTGTTTTGATTGTGTTCACCTATATATTTATCCGTGTCTTGAATAAGAAAAGAAGAGGCGATAGTTTCAGATTTGGTGAATTGTCTTGTCAGGCTCATAACATACGATGAAACGCTTTTTCGTAGTTTATATAGTTCTATACATAAGAAAGATCTCGGTTTACTTATCATAAATATATATTCAGGTGATTGAATGGCTCCTAGTAATTCCATTGGAATTTTATATTGTGCTACTTTTAATTTATTATCCGAGTGACAATAAGTCAAATACATTATAACTCGGAAAGATACCCTTTACATTAATCGATTTTTTAAAAGTGTGCTTAAGGAAGTGATGCGTGAGCTATTAAAACGATATATTTGAATAGATAATTGATTATAAATACAATATTCATTATGACTTTTGTATCAATTCTGTATTTTAATTGTGTTTTTCAATCGAAATGAAATCAACTACTTAACAACTGTTGTTTGTATCTGGTTTGTATATTGTTTTCTCAAATTAATGGATGTTCATTACTGACTAGTGAAGATACTTTTGATACTTCAACCAATTATTTGTAGATCAATGCAACTTAAATCATTTCAATCAAATAATAATCAGAGAAATAATTATTCCTGGCAGGTATCTTAGTGGTTGTAAGCACAA
The DNA here is from genome assembly GCF_020536995.1 of Dreissena polymorpha. Classification (NCBI taxonomy): domain Eukaryota; kingdom Metazoa; phylum Mollusca; class Bivalvia; order Myida; family Dreissenidae; genus Dreissena; species Dreissena polymorpha. The sequence goes on along the minus strand of NW_026273333.1, from coordinate 244,352 downwards.
GCGCGATTTTGCAAATTTCAAAGTAAACGAACACAAAGAGCTTAACGCATGCACTACATGTATTACATGAATGATCATTTGCATTAATAACCACATTTGCTTCTTGTCGATCTACTAGAACATTTCGAATTATACAAAAAAAAAATAGTGCGCCAATGCTAATGAGGTGGCGATAAGAACAGGAGATGGCGCTAATGAACATTTTAAACTTTTATGAAACTACTTTTTTTTACGGTTTCTACGTATTATGTTTCAATGACTTATAAGTAAGTTTTTATAAACTTGAAGTTTCCTTCTTTAAGTTTGAAATCTATCATTTGAGTCATGTACGTTTTGACAACTATTAGATCATAATAAGAATTTTTTAAATAATTTTTTGATGATTTGTTTCTTTTTATTCATCAGGTAAGACATTTTAACGTTTATTAATTTTAGGCATTTTAGTTAATGGGTATTAACGTATTTGACAATGTTCGTCATCTATTTATGATACGCTGTAAAAAATGGATAAGCCCTCTCCTAAAAGCACATACTGCACAGAGGAGAAGCAATACATGTATACACAACACAAGTATGATATAAGCTGAAATATTAATGTGCAATATTGCTTGCCGTTAAACCGTTAAACTGCAATGTTGTATGTTTTACACTAACCGGACACACTATAATTTTGGACAGAAAGATAGATAGATAGATATATAGATAGATAGAAAGATAGATAGATATATAGATAGATAGATAGATAGATTGATAGATATATAGATAGATAGATAGATAAATAGATAGATAAATAGATAGATAAATAGATAGATAAATAGCTAGAAAGATTGATGATAGATATATAGATCGCTAGCTGGCTAGCTCGCTCGCTAGATCGCTCGCTCTCTCGCTCGCTCGCTCGCTCGCTCGCTCGCTCGCTCGCTCGCTCTCGCCGCTCGCTCGCTCGCTCGCTCGCTCGCTCGCTCGCTCGCTCGCTCTCGCTCGCTCGCTCGCTCGCTCGCTCGCTCGCTCGCTCGCTCGCTCGCTCGCTCGCTCGCTCGCTCGCTCGCTCGCTCGCTCGCTCGCTCGCTCGCTCGCTCGCTCGCTCGCTCGCTCGCTCGCTCGCTCGCCCGCTCGCCCGCCCGCTCGCTCGCGCGCTCGCGCGCGCGCGCGCGCGCGCGCGCGCGCTCGCGCGCGCCCGCGCGCGCGCGCGCGCGCGCGCGCGCGCGCGCGCGCGCCCGCGCGCGCGCGCGCGCGCGCGCGCGCGCGCGCGCGCGCGCGCGCGCTCGCGCGCGCGCGCGCGCGCGCGCGCTCGCGCGCGCGCGCGCGCTCGCTCGCTCGCTCGCTCGCTCGCTCGCTCGCTCGCTCGCTCGCTCGCTCGCTCGCTCTCTCGCTCGCTCGCTCGCTCGCTCGCTCGCTCGCTCGCTCGCTCGCTCGCTCGCTCGCTCGCTCGCTCGCTCGCTCGCTCGCTCGCTCGCTCGCTCGCTCGCTCGCTCGCTCGCTCGCTCGCTCGCTCGCTCGCTCGCCCTCGCGCCCGCGCGCGCGCGCGCGCGCGCGCGCGCGCGCGCGCGCGCGCGCGCGCGCGCGCGCGCGCTCGCTCGCTCGCTCGCTCGCTCCTCGCTCGCTCGCTCGCTCGCTCGCTCGCTCGCTCGCTCGCTCGCTCGCTCGCTCGCTCGCTCGCTCGCTCGCTCGCTCGCTCGCTCGCTCGCTCGCTCGCTCGCTCCTCGCTCGCTCGCTCGCTCGCTCTCTCTCTCGCGCTCGCTCGCTCGCTCGCTCGCTCGCTCGCTCGCTCGCTCGCTCGCTCGCTCGCTCGCTCTCGCTCGCTCGCTCGCTCGCTCGCTCGCTCCTCGCTCGCTCGCTCGCTCGCTCGCTCGCTCGCTCGCTCGCTCGCGCGCTCGCGCGCGCGCGCGCGCGCGCGCGCGCCCGCGCGCGCGCGCGCGCGCGCGCGCGCGCCGCGCGCGCGCGCGCGCGCGCGCGCGCGCGCGCGCGCGCGCGCGCGCGCGCGCGCGCTCGTTCCTCGCTCGCTCGCTCGCTCGCTCGCTCGCTCGCTCGCTCGCTCCTCGCTAGCTCGCTCGCTCGCTCGCTAGATCGCTCGCTCGCTCGATCGCTCGCTCGATCGATAGATCGCTCGCTCGCTCGCTCGCTCGCTCGCTAGCTCGCTCGCTAGATCGATCGCTCGCTCGATCGATCGATCGCTCGATCGATCGCTCGCTCGCTAGATAGCTCGCTCGCTCGCTCGCTCGCTAGATAGCTCGATCGCTCGCTCGCTCGCTCGCTCGCTCGCTCGCTAGCTCGCTCGCTAGCTCGCTCGCTCGCTCGCTAGATCGATCGATCGCTAGCTCGCTAGCTCGCTCGCTCGCTAGATAGATAGCTCGATAGATCGCTCGATCGCTAGATCGCTCGCTAGCTCGCTCGATAGATAGATAGCTCGCTCGCTCGCTCGCTCGATAGATAGCTCGCTCGCTCGATAGATAGCTCGCTAGCTCGCTCGCTCGCTCGCTCGATCGATAGCTGCTCGCTAGATCGCTCTCGATCGCTAGCTAGCTCGCTCGCTCGATCGATAGATCGCTCGATCGCTCGATAGATAGATAGATAGCTAGATAGATAGATCGATCGCTAGCTAGATAGATAGATAGATCGCTCGATAGCTAGATAGATAGATAGATAGATAGATAGATAGATAGCTAGCTAGATAGATAGATAGATAGATAGATAGATAGATAGATAGATAGATAGATAGATAGATAGATAGATAGATAGATAGATAGATAGATAGATAGATAGATAGATAGATAGATAGATAGATAGATAGATAGATAAATAGATTTCGGCAAGGAATGCATACATGGGCATTTACAACATGTACAATATATAAAAATATAACATACATGAAGATAAATATACCATGACATACACGCCAACACCAAGGATAACACAAAAATGAGTAAACCCATATTTCCAGTGTAGTCCTTAATAAATGTGTGGTGTGCCAGGATTAGCTTTCGATCATTTGAAGCACAAAGGTATTGACAATTTATGTCGTTTATTATATAATTAAACTGGAACAAACATTGAGTGTAATAAAAATATTAAAAAGGGTAAAAAAACAACAACATAGTTTAGTCTTATAAATTGTCTTGGACTTTTTATTGAATTCAGCATTTGGATAAGGGGGAAATACCACCGTTTTAAGCAGAAGTAACATATTTTATCGTGAATAAATTCGATCTTTAAACGCATGTGTTGTACACAAACTGTTTTGTTTAATTTCGGTATTTAGTTTTTGGATTTATTTAGTATAACATTTAAATCAGTATGTATCGTAAAATCTAGTTTTTCAGGTTGCTGACTTCTTTACTGAGTTGGTTTCTGAATAGTGATGTTTTGTTTAAATCTTTTTTATATAACGTGTGTATGTTCTGAGTAAATGTTCGTGTGCGTATTTACATGAGAACAAAAACATAAAATAATCTGTCAAATTAAATGACATTTGATAATATTATTGTTACACGACTATCTACTTATGTATCATGAATTGTTGCAACCTCCTGTCTGTTCGCCACCTCCTTTGCATTGGCGGCAACTCTTTTGGAAGAATGCCAAATTATCCATTAGATCGGTAAGAATTCAATATTTTGGTGAATGCAGCATCTTGAATATGTTGAAAGCAATCGATTGATTTTTATTAGGGATTCAATTGGTAAGAAATTTATGCTTCACAAAGGCATTAAACATCGATTTGATTTTAAATGCAAAATATTTTGAAAAAGAACATATAAGGCCTACTAACCCCGAAGAGTTTACTTCATTGTTTTTCAAAATATCCGGGTCTTTGCGCCATCTCGGTGGTAGTTAAGGCTCGTTTGTAATGCGTCCCAAAATAGATGTGGCGTCTCTGATGAGCGGTTGTGACTAAGTATAGTTCAAACATATTTTGTAAAATTTAAGTTATTTCATGTATTTTAGAGGTATGCTTTAAAGGTATGCTTTTAGAGAATAGGCGTTTTACAAGTGTAGATAAATTTTTATTTATATTATGTTAAGCTTATCGGTTTATTTTCAGAACTTAAATGAAGGCATTCCCTTATGTTTGGTTAATAAACATTTCCTGAATATTCTTTTAATATTATACTATGCGAAATAAACAACTTGATTCAATGCATTTCATTTCGCTTAGAATTTTATTTTGTTAAACTAAGTATGCACATTGCTTAAAGTTAACATACCTTTCGCATAAAAATGCGAAGAAATGACCTAACGTTATACTCCAAAATAAGTGAATCCGTATATCATGATATAACTTGAGTATTCTGCCAGAATTTGTCGCTTTTCCAGTATCCAAAGATCCCTTCCGGTGAAGGCATTTATGTTTAAATAAATGACATCCGTAGGAAAAAAGTATTTAACGCTTTTTGTTACGAAAGGCCTCGACCAATTCTGTCAGATAATTATGAAAACAGATGGGATTTAATGATTAATTCAGACAGTTTATATTACTTTTGTAACGCGGAATAGAATGTTATTCTATTAATTGGCATAGCTATTAGTTTTCATTGGCAGCTTATGACACTACAAAACCTTACCAGCCTAAATGGCGGGCAGGGTTGCTCCTGAGTAGACGGAATTTTTTTTAAACTTGTCTTAAAGCCAATTTTATAAGTATAAACAAACGTCGTCCAACTAAATCACACGTGTAATTCAACAATATATTCACTTTAGCTTTACTAACCATAGTATTTATGGCATACAAACGAACCGGTCGTCGAGTTTGGGAAACTGACATTTACATATTCACACTCTACAAACAGTCGAAAATTATTTTAGGTTAGGTAAACAGAAGTTTAGCTCCGAAAGCAGTCAAACGAGATCTAAGTCATATTGAATCTATCAAACATTTGACATGATTTGCTTTACATTTGATATTGATAAAAAAGGGTTATAGAACTAAATTACAGCAACACAATTATATAAATGATAACAGACTTATGTATTCCCATAAGCCTACGGTTATTCCTAGGAAACAAATATGTTACAAAAGATATGTATGACATTATTTCCAAAAATGAGTCTTTGGCAGTGGTTATAAACAAGTGGTCATCTATTTTTAATTATATGCAAAAGATGGTTACATATATTTATAAGTATTTTCGTATCACACGGGATACCCATAAACAGTGGTTTCAATATATAATTGAATTTAGAATCAACTGAACGTTCTATGTAACTGAGTGTTAAACTATTTAACATATATTTTGGGAATATAAGCATACCGATCAGTCAATTACTTAAGTACTTTCTGGATGTAATCATGTTTCGATTTTTTTAATATGCCTTCCTTATTACTTGGGCATGCAAAAACAAATTATTTCTTACACTTAAAATTTGTTTTGATAAACATTGTTATGCATTATTATACAATGAGTAAAATTAGACCCACTCTAAAAGCGGCAAAATCGAAGCTATGGTTACATTGCCATGTGCCTGACGAAATGCATTATTTGAAGATTTTCTACAAAGTGAAGAGCGGAAATAATTGTTACCCCTTGTTCAGTAGTTGTGATGAGGGCCTTAAGAAATGTATTTGTTCAAGTATTACTCTAACCTAGTTTAATCATTATGTAATTCTTAAGCGTTTGATTTTGAAATGTACGAAATATATTTAAATGTGCATGAATTACATAATAGGGCAGTGTAGCTGTTGAACGATGGATACTCATATATCTATTTCAAGAACTTATTTTAGCTCAGTTAACATCTTGCAGAAGCAACCAAACGTGCCACTCAGTTCAGTCAGAAGTGGTTGGCCTTTCAAATGGCAAATGAGCCACACATTTCTTCTGTTTGAATCTTATAACGACGTAGGTGTAGTTACCTACGCCATGGACAGGTCTTCTTCGACAGCAATGACCTGGCTGTTTTCCTCGAATTTCAAGGTTGTGCACTGCTATTCATAATAGTACCATGTACTGTGACTTGTTAGCTTTCTGGTTTGAAAACTTCACAATCGTAGTCGCAGGCGATCATAAAATAATTCAGCAATACTAGTTTTTTACATTTTCTGATCAATTTTGACATTTTGCCACAGAGCTCACTGGCGTCAGCTTGCTGACAAAGCTTCAAAGATCATAGTTATTATCAAAGTTGCGCCTGCTATGTTTATATTATATTAAATTGTGTTGTCCTTGATTTATATAAATTTTTACTATGATGTTCGAGATTTTTACTCTTTTTAAAAATACATAATAACATTTAACCTGTCTTTTTTGATCTGGTAATTTATTGTCGTTTGCTAGGTCAATTATAACACAGAGATGAAACAAATGACAAAACGTGTGTTTGTGTCGTTTTCCTTTATAAGAATAGCTGAGACAGATTTTACACAGAATTTTAATGTCATTTTTGTCTTCTGTACGATATTGAATCGATTGCCTTAAGAGGATGATCTGGAAGATCAACGATGCAACGCTATCAAAAGATTATTAGTTTGAAACGATGTATTGCTTGTAGCTAAGACATAGATTACTCTCAATTTTTATTTTGAGGACAATATAAAGAACTATATATTTAAAGTACAGTACACAATAAGCTAATAAATATGGATTGTTTTTGTTTGTCAACAAATACGGCACCATATAGAGAAATGGTGGATGCTGTCTTAAATTCATGTTTTAATGTGACGCGTGAATTGACATTCAATTTTCATTTTCATGCATAATGATGGATGCAAAATATGCTTTAATATTTGACTTACCGCATGTAATTACAAAACTACAACGCTTATGTCCCGTGGTAAATATATGCTTTACATATATAAGTACACAAAACTACGAGAGCATGCTCAAGCTATGGTTCGCTTAACCGACTGGTACGGACAGTCGCCAAACGACAAGCTGTAATGTCTGTAAATTAAAGTTGCAAAATTACGCCATGATCGGGACAAAATACCGTTTTTATTATTCTATATTGTATTATACACCTTAATATTAATTTCACACATTAATATTCATTTTTACACATTATTAATAATAATTGAATGCTGTATTTATAACAAGCACCATGAAACACGTATGTACACTTTCACCCCCAATACTAAAAGGTTATAAACTGTTCGGCTTATTCGCACTATGCTCCGTTTAGGACATCACGTCCTCAAATATAGAAATTAATTGAAATCTCTTGTCACCTTAATATGACTAAATTGGTCAGTACATTTTATCTCAAAAAGTCGTTAACACTGTTTTTACGGGCGCTGTAAAAATACCGAATTGTTATTGCACTCGCGGCAATGGTAATAAGTATACCGGCGTGGATAGTGTCAGGCTATACAGTTCGTACGTAATCATGGTTTAATGGTGCAATTTTCATAAAAGTGTTTCACAATTTCCTTGGTTATTTTGATAAGAAAGCACTGAGTGACATGACTGGAAGGAATTCCTCTCGCAGTTGCAAGTGAAAAGAAATCCATGACTATCGCTTGAAACAAGTTTAAAATTCATATATATTAACTATTCTTAGGCACATATTTGTTCTCACAATAATTGTGATTTTTAAAATATATTTATGTAAAGAAAAGTAAATATATATAAGATAAAACAATAATTATTAGTGTACTTACAATTTATAAAATGACATTGGTGATGATCAATATAATTGAATTTGTATATGAAAGAGGACACGTATTCAATATGGTACAGCGTAGGTTGGCTGTTATAAGCATTACTAAAACGCTGTATGGTACAGCGTAGGTTGGCTGTTATAAGCATTACTAAAACGCTCTTTTATTGATGAACGCTCGCACATGTTTATGAGCATGGTAGGCAAATGAAAAAAATAAACGCGTTTTATTTACTAATACTCCTGGCTATTTGAAAAATTAAAAACGAATTAAGAAGCGCTTCCATAGATTGCAAACACCCGATTGTATGATTGACGTTTAGAATTATGCATCAATAAGGATTGCATGCGTTTGTCTCTCAGCACATTTTAAGACCTTGCGATCGTCTGTATGGCATAATGAAAACAGGTCTAAGTATATTGAAAAATATTTGTGCATAGTATTTTGTACCAAATGTTAGTAATGTAAGATCGCGCCCACCAACCCAATGTCCACCCTTTAGATTATTCCAGACATAAAATTATTCCGGGCGTTTAGTTTTATTTATAAGTAAATTTTTACAACACCAATGTAAAAAGCACCTTTATAATGTATTTTAGTTATGACAGCATTTTGGTGCTTTTCATAAAAATGATAATTTACCAAGAGCTATATTTGAAAGTAATGTAATGAAACGCATGCCGCTTGTACACAGAAAATACCTTTAAATCCAAACGTTTGATTTAAATACATCAGACTTGCAATACAAATCCTTGTATTTATTCAATGATTAAGCAAAATGTGTAAAACGTGTATAAAGCATATAATTGTATAAAGACTTACGGGTAACATATGTTGAATGCATTCGTATGCATAACAAATATAAAGAAACACACACCCGTACAACCCAAGTTTTAGCAACAAAAGTATTTTCGATAATTATGTTTTTAGAAATGAAATGTAAATCGAGTTTGTGTGTGTGTATTTACAGTTATTCGAGACTGAAATTACTTTCCCATAAAATATTGCACCGTTGGTCACGCCATACCTGTTGCTGTCGCATGCATGATGCACATGATTTTCAAGTCAAACAAGCTTAACGACGCAATTCCTTTTTAAAAAAGAAATCAAAACAAAAATAACTCATCTAACTTTACATCTACATTAACACTTTGTACCCATCAACATAATGTCAATTTAATAATTTTATCTTACACAAGTTTAATATACTTTTTTAGCGTTTAAATTGGCTTAATTTTCGTTCGATTGACCGATCGCATTTTGCTTTTTTGCTAATCTGACGTTGCAACGTCAAATGACGTCATGAAATGTAAACAACATTCGGGATTTATAATTTTATTTGCGCACATATCTATTTTATTTGCTCATTTGAAAACATGTCATAAAAAAGATCTAACACTCGTTGTCATAGCATACATAGTTAAGCTAACGTTCCATTCCTATAAACTTAAAAAGTTTGTAACGTATGTTGAAAACACAGTCACGAATTAAAAGGTTGAAACCTAATTCGACCGTGAGTGTACATATGACTTGTGAAATTGTTGCCATGTCTTCAAGTTTCTGCAGATTTTGTATTCGTTCTGGTAAGTTCATAGTCAATCAGACAATCCATAATTATTATGATAAGAACATAGAAATCATTAAACAACTAATAATCTTTCAAGTATTGGCTTTGATTGAATGGAAACAGTCTTGTTTATTTTAACTTTTTGTAATTCTTTCATAATGAAACACTTGCCCTATCATTTGAATCTACAACTGTGAACTTCCTGACCGCTGATACTAAATGATCTGCTTTAAACATAATAGCTATTGTGACTTTATATACTTGATATTTTGATTTACGAGAGGGGACACGAACTGCTCTTTTTCACTCTTAGATACGTTACTTCGCTTTAATGTATTACTCAGAAACAGCCTCTTTTACCTTTCGATTACATAGAAGTGTATAAACACAGCAATTCAAGTATTCCAGGAAACATCAATGTGATAACTATTGCATCAAAGTACTCATTGAAGCAAAGAGACTCTGAAACAATCAGTATACATTGTAATTATACAGATTTGCCGGCATTCCAGCTGCAATACCAATAGGTTAATAGTTTGTACAATGGGTCATTATTATAATATTTAATGTTACAATTAAAAATCAATTACGTAAGTTATTAAGTACTTATCTCTTTTAGATTGAAAGGAATTATCGCGAGTTTACAAGTATTATTAATTATCCCAATCTTACAATACTTGGTTTCAATAGCCATTTCCTGGTGTGTTTTTTACAATTTAATGTTATTTAAGAACTTTTCGCATGGATATTGACAATTTTTAATAATGTTTAAATTAGTTATTAACAATTGGTATTGCTGACTACAACACATGGTTGTATAGTCCATGCATCGTTTTAACGCATTACAATATTTGTTTCCTTCACTATACAAGGCCAAAATGAAATTATTGAAAGTGTTATATTAATGTTGTCTCCTACAAAATATTAAGTTCCATGCAATGCACGCCTAAAAACGAATATTCAATTCTAGGCATTCGGATTACGAACATATTTAAAGGCAAGGAAATGTAAAAATGACGTAGGCTTTTGCACGATTAAAATAATTCTTTTATATCCGAATTTTTAAAACAGGAAGCAGCATATCTGCAACATACATGTAGACATTTAAGAAATAACAACTGGCGTGTTATGGTGAGCCAGACTGAGAAACTTAAAATCGTTTACGCATTATGAAGCCATTCATACGTAATATCTCTGAGTTAAAAACGTTTTAGTCAGTTCAATGTGGTGAATGTTGTCAATGTGGACAAAAACCAGCAATAGAGTTCTGCGTGTATCTTAAATAGCAAATATCCCTTCTAGTTGGCACGACAATGGACGTTTAGTATTGAACTGTAATTAAACTACTCTTTACGTAACTAAATCATTAACGGTTAAATAATCAACGGTTTAACCTAGATGGTAATTATTAATAAACGTAAATTTGAAGGAAGAATTTTTAATTGGATATACTTAGTTTGTTTTTGCTGTCACAAGTATGCATACTAGTGTAATCTCCATCACTTTCGCAACTATCAGAACACAAATACAAAAAATAATGCATTATTATAAGCATGTTCACACTTATGCAGCCGTAAATGCAAGTAAGAGTTGCTGAACAAATGTACTGCGTGTGATGCTATTCGACGAAAACAACGTTATGGAGCAATTACTTTTTTACATTAAAAATTCAAACATACGCCCGATTCGATTAAAGATAAAGCACATACACAAGTTATTCTATTTACTATTCATTGCATGGCTGTAGCTCAAGCATATTGTCAGATCGTGTAAGTTGGACGTTGTTGACAGGTTTGACCTATATACACGTGACTACATACCATATCACAGCTTACATGTTAGTAAGTATCATTGATAACAACTTGCAACAACTACTCTTAAGGGAGGAGGGTTAGCCATAAACTGTTGTGGTTTGAACTATAATTAAACCATGTGTCGGTGGTATTTATGCGAATCGTTTAATGTGTCTTACATTTTCAAGCATTATATTTTGCTTAAATATACAAAATGCAAACAGAACATGTTGTATTATTGTTCACAACTGAAATAGTATATACTATTTCTATACGTGGAAAAGAGAATCACATGATGTGTATTTAGATATTTTTTAAATATATTGGAATTTGTGTTCTTGTAATGTTTTTGCATATATGTTTTCGTTTATATTACCATGAACACAATAACGCTCTGGCTTGCAATCATCACTCAAGTTAAGTTCGAAAACCTATCAGTTTTTGTAATACATAGACACTTTCCGGAACAACTATTGGAGATTATACAAACATTGTTAAATTGTAATTATTATAAATATATTACTTCTGAACCGTCTGATACAAAGAAAACCCATCGTGACCCACTCCGTTTTCTCTTACAATTCATAAATGTGGGCAAAATTGTATAAACAAAGCGTTTTGAATTTATCGCGGCCAGTACCTTAACGTGCTGTGTGCAGGTCAGCAGTTACATACGACTGTTATGTAACTGATCTATACTAGTGTATAGATATATCGTTGTCTTCTGTGAAAAAGCCACATACGAAACCCGGTGGTAAAATGAAAGACTATCTAAACATAGATATGTCGTCGTTATAACAGACACTTACAAATCACAATTGGCTTTTTGAACACTTATCAACAATTCTCGCAAGGAATGTATGTTGCAGCAAATCAAACTGGTGTGAACAAGCAAAGACAGTCAAATATCCTAAATAGTTGTATGGTTAACTAAAGCGATCATCGAACATAGCCCTTTCAAGTTTTTGTCAGCTCTGTTTTAACCTTGGAAAATTCTTAACACTTATTTTATGTGCACAATGGTGACATTCGAAATGTGAGAAATACTATATTTTCAATTGTATATGTCAATAAATATCCAAATAATGGTTCATGGTCAAGATATCATTTTCATGATAGATACATACAATCTTTATGATAACACTGGCAGATAAGATATGACATATCAATTCTATGTACTTTAAAGTTACCAAAGATGTTCAATCGAAGCTTAAATCATATTTACATCAAAGAGATTTTCATAATTCAAAGCATGAACATTAAGTCCCAACCAAAATTGTTCAATGGCCGCTCAATAACAAAACAATGTTCAGACGATTGGAATACAGGAAAGGTGCACAAATTACCATTATAATTTAAGTTTAATTGACAACTATATTATAGTATCAGCAACCCATGTAGTGATTTTTTTCGTATTCAATAAATATTCAATGAGAAATGTTCGCCTCATCAAAAATAAATGAATCAAGATAAACATTTCGGCCGTGCGCTGTTATAACTAAGATTTTATGCACGTGCGAAAAGAGTCGTCCCAAACTAGCCTGTGCTGTCCGCACATGCTAATCAAGAACGGCATTTTCCTCTTTTATAGTAGTTTTCGTTTAAAGAAAGTCTCTTCTAAGCAAAAATCCAGCTTGAGCGGAAAGTTTCGTCCCTGATAAGCATGTGCGGACGGCACAGGCTAATCTGGGAAGACACTTTACGCACATGCATTGAACCCCCTTTTCACAGAGCACGGCTGTTTTGTTTAATTGAATTGTTATTTTCGGAAGGTTCAACCTTGGATTTCGGTTACGATTGCGGTTCGTATTGCAAGATGATAGCTCAAATGAAAGTGGTTAGCCTTTCCTCAAGCAGAGCACGAACCTGTGACTACTGAGCTATATACTTCTGTGAATATACAAGGCGTTAATGTAATTACTCGAGTAAAGGAATGCCGAGCACTGAGCCACACACGTAGCCAAGTTTTTGCGTAACAATTCGTCTATAAACGTAGCAGAATACTGTACAACAAACTTTAGTGACGATAAGTCTTGTGAGCTGTATCCCCTTTCTCTTTATTTCCATATTCCTTTGAGAATGTATTCTTCGTCTTCAGATTTGATATTTACCATAAAAGATTAATAAATGAATGCCTTCGCATATCAATAAGCGGATAAATCACTGATAATTTCTTGATTTATTCCGATATGTCTCAAGAAAGCTCGTTTCTTTAGTCTGTCCAACCTTGAGCCTGAGACCTTTGTATAAATTTTTGCAAAGTTTCTGCTGAATTCTTATTTCACGGTGGTGCTATTGGACTTATTTGTTTAAGTTTTAGCACTATCCATCGCTGGCAAAAATTTCCTTTGAACATCTGACTTAATGCCGTAAAGAGTAATCTTCTTAATGTTTCTGGTTTACATAGAGTCGAACAAATCGTTCCGTATAAATTCTTCTTCCTCATGAGCAAGCAACAAAACTATCTCATCAAATTCTAGTTTTGTTAAATGCACTAAAAATAAGATTTTGTTTTTAGCATTAAACATGCTTTCATTGCATATTTTGTTTCCTTATACATATGAAGTCTTCATGTTTATCTCCGGCTTTATTTGCTTGATGTTTATTGTTTACAAATGTGAAATTTTAGTGAGTTTCTTAACTGCAGAATAGAAAATATCATATTGTGTTATGACTATTGTTTTAGTGGTGCTTGTTAAAAAATTGGTTCGATGCTACTTCTTTATTTTCTTGAATACGTCTTATACAATAGAGCATATAAATTATTATATTCGATTTGATTTGTTTTATTCAATTTGTTTCATTTTCTTTATGGCGCTATACGAAGAGATCAAATGTGTATGTTGTGTGCAAACACTTGATACTGATAAAGCCTTTCATGTTATCGTGTGATAAAACAAACTTCATTCTAACACACCACTATAAAAATAGTGTATACTTTTTTATTTCCCTTCCAAGCTGATTCTCAGAGAAAGGCTATCGATTGTCGGTTTTTCTTGTTATAATCTGTCTGCCTCATTTGAAATCGATCTTTTATAATAACGAAAACTGAAAAAATAAAAGTAAATCAAATATCAAATTTAAGAATACCCCTTTACTACAAACCATTTAATAATCGTTTTGTTTAAGTTGACATGTTTTTATAAACGTTATCACCGATTGGCGTTGAAATCGTTCAAATGTTTGTTAAGGTTACTAGAGTGGACATGGAGTACTTTTGAACGATGAACAGTTCGAGTTTTATATTGGCATTTTGTGGCTTATTGTTGCAATATTGATAAAAAAAATATGTACGAAAAAGCACCCCGAGTACTGAAATAAAATAAACTCCACCTCTTGGATCGAAATAATACTAATGGTCAGTGTTTCTAGCTCAAGGACATTGACGTTTTACTATACTTCTCTATCAAACTCTAATTGTATTTGCAATAAGACGTCTTGAGAACTGATGTTTTACAAAAAAAATTAATCACAAATGTCAACAAATATCACCAAAAATGAAGATGCTAACGAACAAGCTTGCTTAGAACCTCCACAAAGAATCGCTAAATATTCGTTTAATTTGAGCACTGCAATATACATTAGATAACTGAGTTTGTGACATTCACGAATGACTTGCGTAGAATCCTAACTCATTTCCATATGTAAAGTCGTGATATCAGTTAAAGCGTACACAAATTCAGAGTTGCTTAGTTTAGTCGATCGAGAACATCAAGTACAATGTCTCAGAAGTGACACGAGCTTGATTTGTACGACATACTTCGACCAATTTATCATGTGAACGTCTTTTTAAGTTAATTTTAATCTTAATACTAATGGATTGTTGATGTTTTATTGATGCTTTTAATTCATTTGCGGGAGCTGTTTTTCTTATCGTAAGTATATATTCATGTCAAGTCAATCGAATAAAGAAAGCTACTTTAATCACTTAGAGCTATATGTTCCCAAATGGTTACTTGCGATCTAAACATGGAACATATTGAACACACATTTTCTTTTCATTCTGAGGATGTACAACTTGACCAAAAAAGAATTTTAACATTAAAGCGTATATCTATTATTTTCCGAGAAAGCGTGCCATGACAACCTTTATTTTATAATTGAACACAAACTATATAAAATAGTTGTATTAACAAGCTAAATTGAAACTATGACATATTGGGTCAAGATTTTAAAATACATTCGGTAATGGATTTTTTATAAATATCTTGCTTACAAATGTGCACATGAATACACTCATACGCCGTTCATTCAGGAAATTAAGATCACAGGTCTCCGATATATGTATGTATTTCTATGTTTGATAGTTTTAAAATTAAATTAATACGATCATAAAGGGCGGATTAAGTGTGTGACAAAAGATACCTAATCGCGGCTCAAGTCGAAGGAAAAATGCTTTATAAATGTTATATAAGTAAAAAAGGGTACCCTGAAGGGTAACTGAAACCCCGCTAATTGTGAGCCTCTTTAGGACGCATTGTATTTGTCTTCAGAGGAACACCAAATGCTTAATCGAGCGTAAATGCCGTTGAGTTTGTATTGTCGTACAAAGTGAAATTTTCAGTAAAACATAATTTTATTTCAAATTCAATGGGCCGACCACCAATCAATGAAGAAATAAAACACTTAACCATTATCAATCCTCTTTTCGCAGTGATATTTATTGTATATGTTTGGCTATTCTATAATCGTCAACATCACACCTCCTTCATCTTTCGAAAATATTGACCTCTGGTGTTTGAAGTTATGTTACACAATTTAAAGCTTTTTCAGTAATATTTAAGTCCAGCGACTGAATCACTTTAAATCACTTTGTGTTAATTTAGAGCTTCATAATACGACAGGTTTATACAACACTATTGTACGGTAGCATAGAGGTAACATTCACTCCTCTTTTTAAATTGCACTCCTCTTTTTTCTATCTCGTCGCCTCGACTCGAGGCCACGACTTACTAGCTCGTGGCCACGAGTTACTTAGTCGTGGTCACGATATAGAAACAAGAGGAGTGTAAAACTAAATAAAAGAGGAGTTCAGTTACAATAAGAGCGGTGCAGTAAAATAAAAGAAGGTCGCATGAAACAAAAGAGGAGAGAATTTTAGCTATCTAGTGGGAATGACTTAGCTTACTCGTATCCACGAGTTTGTTAGCCAATTAAATTGTTCCATATGGTCGTCCATGGTGATCTTTATAAAAGGGACATAATCATCACAGTAAAAGCCCGCTTTGGCTAATTTTATATATGCGTAGAGAATATTTGCACATGTTACGCACAATGTGATTGGCTGACTAACGCGATCTCTCGATATAGCGAAAATGCTGTCCTCTTTTGTTTAATGCACCCCTCTTTTATTTACTGCACCGCCCTATTTTAATTGTTAATTGCACTCCTCGTTTATAAAGTTTTTCACTCCTCTTTTTTCTTTGTCGTGGCCTCGACTTAGTAACTCGAGGCCACGTCATAGCTTACTCGTGGCCACGAGTTAGTAAGTCGTGGCCTGGAGTTACTAAGTCAAAGCAACGAGAAAGAAAAAAGAGGAGTGCAATTTTAAAAAAGAGGAGTGAATGTCACCTCTATGCCACCGCACTATTATGACAATTTATACATTAACTTACAACCCCTTCTGTTTTCCTTGCAACGTATTGAGTCGTCAATGGAAAGTGTGTTCGGACATCATAAATGAAAGCGGTGTGACAACAACGAGAAAAAAGTACGTATTTAAGTCGTGAACTGATAAATTCACCGAATGACAGCAGACTCGGAGACTGTTTGGTAGACTATTTTCAATATATATAATACTAATGTTTGCATTGAAAGTATTGGTCACGATAATAGAGTTTTAATCGGGCTGCGATTAGTAACCATATTATTGTGTGCAATCAATTATTAATGAAAAGGTTAAGAATGTAAATTAAGAATTGAACGACATTGTGAGAGGATCCGTGAGACACTACATCAAAAAACAGGAGGTTCACAAAGCGTAATTCATAATTTTGTACTTAATCTAATGAATCCGTTTATCTACTCAAAGCATCAGCCATATGTCAATTTAAACGCATTTTGCATATTCATTCAAAATAATTAAAGTACAATGTAAATAAAGGCTGTAAAGTGGAAAAAATGCAATACCGACTCACGACGTTTAAATTCATTCGTTAGTATATGCTATTTAATACATGGTGATTCTTAAGAACTTCGAATAGTTTGTTCTATTTCAAAATGATTATGTTGATGATTATATTATCATTATAACTATTATTATTTTATTACTATTAATATTATAATTCGTAACTGACATTTAAGACGGTAGTTTTTACTCTACCCTTTTTAGAATGCATTACGTAAGAGATATGAAAACCCTATATAACCGATTTGTTTTCATCTCTCAATATATGCACACGTATTCCATCATGATTTCCACTTTAAGACGATTAAGTTAATTAAACCAAGAATGAGCAAAATAAATGTAATACACGAATTATATAGAATAAGGTTTAAATATGAAATATTTGTTATCCTATGTTAATTCTCGTAATTGCTTATTGATCCGTAGAATATTCTGTGGTAATTGAAAATGGATAAATGTTATTAATACAATGATTTCACAAATTATTCAACTGTGGAAGTAACTTTTCCAAACACTAAACAAACACAAAATGATTATTGGAAAGTTACACTTTTTTTTAAATAGGTAGTTTAGAAGGAAGTTATATAATTTGCAAAAATCGTCATTACTGTTAAAAGTAAAAAAAAAGTTGAAACAAACGAAGTTTCTGTCGATCTTATTTGAAGTAAACTATAACGATTTACCAGATGATCCCAGCTGGATCATTACAATACACTCAATCAAAAGTTGATCTATACAATATAGGTAACACATTTTGCGATTGCTTAACTATATTCAAGCTTGCGCATTTGAGCGAATACAGATGTAACATTACTTTTATACGTTGCGTTTTCGTGTCTAAAATTGCATTAACTTCGTATATATGTATTGATTGAAGACTGTACTTTGTGTAATAAAGATATTGTTGTTTTTCTACTTTTGTTTTTGTATGTCATTTATCCACTGTTATTGTTTGGTATTCTTTCTTTTCGTATTAGTATTAGTATTCTTATGTTACCAAAATGTATACATCTCGAAAGTCACAAACATGCTCGGCCCCTTCTATGCTATATGAAAATTGCACGTCACCTGTCTTGATCAATCGTATTAGACAATTGAATTAAATCAACTTTAACGTTATTATTTCAGGCTTTTTTAACAAACTTACACATAAAATGTACTTGTTTATAAAACAAATTATCATATTTGCTATGAATGTTATCAAAAATAAAAATTAAGCATATGAGGTTAGACTGTACACGACCAGAGCTACAAACATAAGTCAAGTTAATTTAATTCAAATAAAGATACTTGGGACAAAATTACTTAATATATGGGAACAAGCATTATAAAGTTAGTGGACGCTGACGCGTTATAGCGGTTATTAATTTTGCTTACCAATTACTACAAAATAATTTAAATTAGTGTTGTTTTGTTACATTTTTACAAACTTAAACAGTCATACCAGGTCTAAATATGAAAGTCTATATTCATAACATATATAATATAAAATGAAATTGTTGTTGTTCTTTATTAAGCTGATATATAAAAGTTAAGCTTATAATCCAAACCACATAAAAATGATGTTCCTAACTAGAACGCTTAATTGCAAGAACGTATCTTCAAACATGTTTGAGAAAAAAACATAACTCATACATAGCAGAAATTTACTCATAAAAACACAAACATGGAAATAAGCAATTACAAAATTACTTCGTAGGCTTCTTTTTTATTGAACCTAACTTTGCATATATTTATTAGATTTGTTTCTTTCTCTCTTCATTACAAAATACAATTCATTCAGATGTTATAAACTGCGCTGTATTCGTGTTAAATCATTCGACAATTGTACTCTTACAGTTAACATTTGATGCTTGTCGTGAATGGCAAATTTGGTCAAATTTGACAATTGCAGTAGCGCTGTCACATCCTAAACACACTTGTTTCATTCTTCATGAGTGAGAGTCAAATGTAGCGGCATTGCAGCGATGTTCGACTGTGTATGAAGCAAACCAATGGAATTCATCTATTCTCCGTGGAATACACTTCAACCTGTTAAGTCGCTTTCCAATATGTGTTGATGAAGACTGCCCAATAAATATAACCTATTACACCAATTCTGGTCCTGTTCTGCGAAAGGAAGGTCAACTAAGTGCAGCAAACATCAATGTGAATTACTTGTTCAAAACACTATTACTCACGCTAGATGCAGCTGATTCAGTTAATTGCGACATTTTGCAGTTGTTGATAGATAAGGAATGGCTTATTCAAAACTAAATCTTATACTTAAAAAAATAATTTTCGAAATGTTTATTTATTGATTAAAGTTACACGTTTAAAGAAGTACTAGTGAAAGAAACATTTTTTATTTAAAAACGTGGACAGTGACATACATAACATATTCTGTATTTATAAGTATTCAGAAGAATAGTTTGACCGCTCTAGATACTGTGCCAATTAAAAATATTGCCCATATTAAACCTTAGCTGGATCACCGACCTTCCTGACAGTGTTTATATGATATTATGATGAATGCATTAATGTTTAAATAATCTGAAAAATATGGGTCGTTCTCTAATTGGTTTTTATGTGATGTTAAATTGTAATGATCATATTGGTTTAGAAAGCATTGTTATGTTTGTTTACCTATACTACATTACGTCAACAAAATTTGCCTTGCATTGTTAAACCATATAATCTAATTAACACGAAAACTTATGTAATTGTTTATTATAGTGTGTATTGACCTAAATATTCACCTAACTATAAAAACAAATATAAAGTTCTGGTAAAATTTACTTTTAGATATATAATCAAATTTTCATTTGAAGTTCATTATACATGAAATGTTCAGTCAAACAGTTCCTGCTTGTGAAGTCTATGTTTAACAGCAAAAATAATTGCGACCCTCCGGGTCAATAATGGGACAAAATGATGACGTGCTAACCGATTGCGCTACAGGGGACAGTACTTCGTATTGTCATTGATTGTTAATATATAAACTAAATAGTTGAGAAAACTGGCATTTAATTCACTATAGTTCTATCGTGATTTGAACTTCCAGAAATGTGAAAATTCAAAGAAATGCTAGATTTCATATATACATTTCAAATTCTAGAACGGGTAGATCTATTAATCAACTTACCTTAAGAGAAATGTAAAGCTGTGAACATTTACCCAGTTATCTGCCAAAAGAGCTAGCTTCAGAGCATCATCTAATCGCTGATACTATCTCTTAAACATCTGGATAAAACGGAGCGTTTACCGACATTTTGAAAATGTGCGTCATGTAAACATAATTTGGTACCCGTGTCCGAACGTTGGTTCCCCAAAACATTGAAGGGCGACAACACATTCGTAAAACGAGTATTTAAAGACGAGTAAAGTCTACCAGTCATCAGTGAAAAAAAACTTTACTTCGTATGTTTGGAGTTAAGACTGTGTTGTGTTTTGTACCCACTGTTATGTTCTAAAAGTGGACGTCTTGTTTGCTTTCTTAAATAATTGTACCCTTAACCCCCCCCCCCATTAGCCCTCACGTTTTATTGCATATTTTGAGTTTAAAGTGTTTTCATTTGTTTCAGTTTGAAACTGAATTATACGCACGGGCGTACTGCCGTATGCCCAGGAAAGCCCCTGGATGTCTATACGTAAACTCGTGAGATCAGTTAAAGCCTTCACCAATTCGGAATTTCTAAGTTAAGTCGATCGATAACATCAAATGCAATGTCTCAAAGTGACACGAACTTGATTTCTACGTCATACTTCAACCATTTAATCATGTTAACGTCTTTTTAAGTGAACTTTTAATCTTAATACTAATGGATTGTTCATGTTTACTGATGCTAGCTTCATTTGAGGGAGCTGGTTTTCTTATCGTAAGTAAATTTTTATGTCAAGGCAATGGAATTATGGAAGCTCCTCTAATCCCTTAGAGCTATGTGTTCCTTAATTTTTTACTTGCGATCTTAATATGGAACATACTGAACACAAATTGTCTTTTCATTCTGAAGATGTACAACTTGAACAAAAAAGAACTTAAACATTAAAGCTTTTATCCATTCTTTTCCGAGAAAGCGTGACCTGACAGCCTTTATTTCATAATTGAACGCAAACTATATACAACAGTTTTATAAACTAGCTTATATTGTTATTTGCTTAAAGTAGGTATGCACGATTTTTGTCAAATATTTATGAATTATATATTAAATTTATGAAACCTTATTAAACATACATTTCAATATAAATTAAAATAAAAGTAAAGTATAACATATGTCGAAAAATGCGAAAGAAGCCCGATATTTAATTCTGAAATCGAAAATGTCTGTACAGTCGAATTTGCCAGTATGTATATTATTGATGTACGATGTGGATCTAAATTCAGTTGTTCGGATCATTTTAATTGCCTGCAACCATATCTATTCATACGACACACGAACACTAACTCCGATCCTAATGAAAGCCGAATGCTTCGGTTATTGTAGGAAAATATTTACGAAATATCTTCGTCACAATCGGCTCTGGACGCTTATTTTTCCTTTGCTGCATTTTATGAAATTCGTCTTCAATGTATATTTGTTCTTGACTATGTTGTATTATTGTAGCATATTTTCATCAATATATAACAATTTAACACAAATCGTGCATTCCCACTTTAAACATTTCAAGTCTACTGTGTATTGATACAAATGTACTGTAAAATAACTATATATATATACTTTTTTAAAGTGAAAGTTAAAGATGATCTGCCTACCTCACTTATAGAGTGATCAAAAAGCGTAATTATAACAACGTTATTTTGTTAAGAACTCGATCCTTTTGGTCCCAAAGGCCAATGCCGCCTTTCCCTGTTATTTGTCCTAAAACAGCGTTTTAGGAAATGTGTTGGAGATCACTTCACCACTATAATGTAGTTTCTTTTTTTGAACAATCACGTCGATACATGAGCCTTCGTCTCCATCAGGAGATTACGTCATGTCCTGGGCAGCTTCCAAGCGCGGAATGTTGTAAACTATTCGACTTGTTAATGATTTACAATCTAAGGATGGTAAATTATAAATCCTAGACATGAATGATTTACCAGATGTGACGGGGCATAAATGTTAAGTTTTGACAGATTAATTTTTGAAAGTCAGCATTGTTGTATGTCTACTTGAGAGATATTATTGCAACATGCCATTGGCTAATGATAAGGGAAAAAACAAGGGATAGACAGCTACGTCGAAAAAGCTTACGTAACTTAAAAAATATGTACAAAGCAAAGATAGTACTATACATACTTAACCTTAGTATGGCTCTGTTGGCGAGTATATCTGCATGTTCGAACATGTGATCCTCATTTAAGATGGGCTTAGTTTTCTTTGCATTAATATGTGCTGCCAATTCAAGCAGCCACGACTGTCAAGATCCCAGTGAGTGTCATCGTCGAGTCTGCCTAAACGATAATCTACCAACTCCGTCAGCCTCACGTTATTAAATAATCGCTTAGCGGTTCGCTGAATACGCGTATACTGGTCGTCTATGGTAAGTTATGATGTTTGTATGTTTGACGATGCTACCTCGCCTATGTTAACGTTGCCAGAAAAAGTATGTTAACATAAGCAACATGATGCGGTCAAAGGTGCACATCTATAAAGAAAAGTTTGACCGGGATAGGCGAATGTGCGCCTTGGGCGCTTTTTACAGAAATGGTGACCTACTTAAGTATCCTACTTGTCGGTCTTAAAGATAAGATTCCACAATTATAAGCCCTTGTATCAACGGTATCTTAATGTGTTTTTGTTAGAGCAGAATTACCAAATGATTTCATGCATCTTAAATAATTGCAACCCTTAACGAATGTTTGGTTCTGTCGATGTCGAATGGATATCTGCCTTGAGAATATATTTACCATGTGTTTTAATGATTGCTATTTAGTAATCGGAATGAATTTATATATATGCTGTTTTAGGGGGACAATGAGACATTCTGCTGTCCGTAAAAATGAAAGACGTTATGCGATTGTTTTGTATAGTGGCGTTCAAGGACTTCGTTTAAACCATTTCTGGATAGACACAACAAAAACAATGCCCCAAGCCTTTGTCGGGGAAAAAGACAACACGTTTCATGTTTGTGGTGAAATACAGAAGGCATTAAATTGAGCTTTTTCACTGGTGTGGACCACTGATATCAATGGCAATCATGCAAGTGGTATTCGCTTATAGTAATGTCAATTAACATTGATACAAAATCTGTCTGAAAAAAAGACATTATGCAATAATTACACAAAATACAAAACAAAAGTCAACTTGGACAATGCTACCACGAAAAAAGAGCCACACTGTGGGGTTTTCTCCAACAAAAATGGTGGATGCATAATTGTGTTAATGTTGTTCCTACAGTTTAAGTACACTGTACAGTTCACTGAACGAGCTTAAACCCGCGATCAAGCAAACACATAAGTTATGCATTATGTAGCGCAGTAAAATCATATTAGTTGGACATTTGTATTCACACATGTATTTACGTGTTTTAATATGTTATTTATTTGGCATTTTTTCACGAAGGCTTTACAGAGATTTCCAATTCCTGTGGCGTCAATCGGATAAATCACTCATTGTAAACGAGCAAAAAAAAGCCTTCCTTGTAAACAGTGTAGAGTGTTGAAGAGACATAAATGCATGGGTGTATGTTTTTAGCGGAAAATGGAAAAATACAGATCAAAGTGGTTCTGTCATTATACATACGAGAAATATGAATGTGTGTTACAGTCACAATAATATACGCCTTTGTGTTGTTGATATAGCACTAACCAGCGGGTTCTAATTTCTATGATTATTGTCGCCGACGTGAATTAATTATTACGCATCAAAAACCATCGAAATTAAACGATAATTGATAAGCATGTGTTCTTTACAGACTGCTGGTAGTATTGGCCTGACATGTTCAGCACATTTGATTGGAATATCGAGAAATATCGAAAATTGGGTAAGACAGCTACACCGAAAATCGGGAAGCGGTAATATACCCTAAGTAATATACCCTCACTGATTGATGTCCTCCTTAATTTCAGCATCATATAATATATGCACCCAGAGAAATACGTTGAAGCGGACATATTCTCGCCAGGAAGCGGGTTATCGGGATGCTGAACTCGACATTTTACCATTCAACGGATACTTGTTTCACTGTTTGTTAAGTGAAACATTTAATGTACTTAATACAAACTGTACCTGGTAATTTTACAAGTGGGTATAAATAAAAATGCAGCTTCACCGAAATATTGGAGCCGGCCAGATACCCTTCCGAATTAATGCCCCCCCCCCCCCCTGATATACCCATAGGACAAGATGTGCCCTACCGGAAAAAACGTCTTCCCGGAGTCGGACCGTTGCGGCATTAACAATGCCACGTGTTATATTTGCACAGTTTGTTAAGTGGGACAATTCAATAAATACATAATATTTGAACCTAGTATGTTGTCAATAAAGTGTGTATAAATAACTTATTTGAGTATTAAATATTTAGCTGAATCAGTATTTCATTTTCATAAAATATATTTTGATTAATTATAATTGCTTGATATCATAACATTATTAGTGATGATAATTTATAAACAACATTGTCTTGATGTGCAGGGTAGATCATTTGATCAAGCACAGGCCGATAGAGCTATATGCTTTTCCGGCTATAACATAGGCCCATGCACAAACTTTCGGGAGGAAATATGGCAGGGTGGGCATATAACCGAAATCCCCAACAATATGCAAGGCATGGATATTAAACGAAAAATGCGAAAACAAAACGTAAGTCATTTACATAATTATTATATCGTGCTTCCATTCTGTCGCGTGATCACGTTCATATTGTCGCTTTCCAGAGCGTGTGCGCTTAAGTTTGAAAACATCGGCCGCGATAAAAATAACAGGAACCGTAATGTATTCTAATTAAGAGGAACAATTTTAAAACCGAAATCGAATACAAGTATTATAGTAAGAGCTCGGCTGAGTTCAATCTTGAATTGCGATCTCACATGTGTCTCCCTAATCGCATCCGCTCAATAATTGCGTTTCACTTTAAATGTCTATGTCAGTGTTGACTTGAAATTCTTCTTACCTCTATATTAGAGGTTCATGTTTTAATTTCTATGTGATAGATAGCACGACAATTGTATGTGCTCGATATAAGCAGTGCACTTTTGAATGTCGATATAAATACTGTCGCGAAATTCCCCAAAACTCTGGACGATATCAGAGGTTTATGTTTGTTATAAGCGTATCGCCTTTGATACTCTATGTTAAATTGCTTTAAACTCTAAATAGCACAAAATGTTTGCCATTCATGTTTAAATTTCGTTGACAGAGCCCGCAAGATATTCGCGTCAATCAGATACTCGCAGTTCACATTTTAATGTTATTGTCAATAGTAGGTCTGAATTCAACCTGTCTCGATAATGGCGGGTATTTTTGTATTATTTGGTCTTAAAGCTAGAACGATATTTGCAACATCTCAATCTTCGAGGTTTGCGTTCAGAGGTGAATTTCGTTGCCGCCTCACACTTCAATCTACCTCGACATTCGCGGTTCATATTTGATTTTTATCTCAAAGCTAGCATGATATTCGCTTCATAATCGTGGTTCGCGTTTTTATGCCGATGTTAGTACTGGCTCATTAATCAACCTAGTAGCTAAAAACCATGTGTTCATGTTTGATCATTGCGCGTTACTTTTAACTATTAAGTAAGTTTTGACTCGATGTATTATATTATAGGTTAATGGTTGAATTGAATATCGATATAATTGCCCGTTCGAAATTCTACCTTTCTTGTTATTTTATGATCATGTTAAAATTCGATATCATAGTTGGCACGATTTTCCAATCAACACTTTTTTCTAGCAATGATATTCAATTTAGATGGCATTTCCATCTTCTCAATTTACACCGGTCTTACGTTTTATTGTGTCGCGATAAAGGTTTTTCCTCCCCTTCTGATGACAAGAAACATGCATCAGAATAATCAAAATTCCATTATTTCAGCAAAGCTACATTTAAGTAATAGGCACACATTATATCAAAGCGACAGATGAATTGCACGGTTTAAGAGAGGCCGATCTGTGCACAGTATATACTAACACTTAATGTAAAGTATGCTGTTGTTTCCGTTTTGATTTGATCTAAGTAGTTAATTGCTTGACCAACCCATATTCACTGAATTTATAATATTTTGTTAAACAATTATGGCAATATTAAAGTATTTTCCGTAATATAATATGAAAACAAGCGTTTATTGATACGTGCGGCCAACTATTGTATCAATTTCCGATTGGATGCTCCTTATGTAAGACGACATATACTGATCAGAAAGCAATCTACGTAAGTATTGCTAACAGACGGGATTTCTGTATAGTAAGGGTGGCATTATGTTACGACTTAACTAGCGTTTATACACCTGAACGAAAAAAAATTTTGGTCGTCATGAAAATAATGCAAAGAATTCGATTTTCCTAGAAATTATTTATAATAATCTCGCAAATATTTATCATAACAATATGTACATGTATCGTACTTATGCTATGTGTTGCCAATTATCTTTTAAGAGCATAGCAATTACATTAATGTAGTGTTAGTCCACAGAGGAACATTACGAGATCAAAGCACTGAAAGTACTGGTGGATTATTGACATGAAATCTCACAACGTGGCCCTGATTCAAAAGGAAACTAAGTTCATTTAGAAAAACATTCAAGTTTCTGAACCCTGTCTTCGCCACTGCGATGTTTAGTGTGTTACTAGTCTCGGACCAGCTGGTGAAAAATTCGCGGGAAAGATTCATGCGCATTCGTTGCATTTATCCCTAGAGAGGAACAAATGTTAGATAGACTGAACGTTAAAAAATAATTGGGTTTGTCATTTTGTTACTACATATCCTGAAAAAGAAAAGCTTAGCAAGACATTGTGTACATGTTAACCCCGCACTATTTGACAACCTATTCACCGTTAAATAACGGAAATAGCCGATATGATCGGCTATTTCCGTGCATTTTCATATCGGCTATTTCCGTGCATTTTCAATGCGCATGTACTAACATTTTCACAACACCCAATCAAATTGCGTTAACAGAGAGTTAAGTTCTTCGGCGTAGACAGAAGTGCTCCGAAGTTTGCAGTAATATGCAAATTAGGCTGAAGATTGGCTACTGTGTATTATTGCCGCTTTGCGTCAATAATCCAAAAACCATACACTGCATTATACATTGTTTAATAGAAAACATGTAAATGTAACATACAAAAGCTTAACTACATATTAAATTTTGTTTTAGTACTGGAGGTTAATACAACGACTGCTAAGTTAAAAGATTTATTTCGCCTGGTCAAATATACCAGTTTCACAATACTACCGCTTATTTGCTATTTTTAGATATCACATTACGCGTCGAATTTCAAAACAAGGCTGAACGTGTATATTTCTTTGGCGGAGAATATCGATGATTATAAACCAGTTGAATTTTGTTTTCATTCGGGAGTGTCATGAGCACTGACACTAGTTACAATAACGTCATGAACATATACATACATGCATGTGTTGTTATGTGAATGCATTGATGAGGGAATATGGAATAAACATTCTGACATCGAATTAATATTTCCAAGCTATACTATTTAGTTCGATAAGTGTATACATGTTTATATATACATTTTTTTCATATTTATAAAAAACGAGATACCCATGGACTTCTAGAGAATAAACATGTATAATTGCACAAATCAGATATACATAAGCCGTATTATATAATGCGTTTCTATTTAAATTGTCAAAGGTATTTTTGATGGTATGTAATATTTTTCAGGAAGGATTGAACGTATAAGAGGTGTGTTGAATCAATCATAAGAAAAAACACTTATAAATGCAAAGCACATAATATTATAATAAAATTCATTTAAATTTGATTTTCTTTTTCTTTTAAATTGAATTAATTTCTTTTGATAGTGGATGGCAGTATTGAAGAATTTTTTAATATAGGCGGAAAAGAACGACCATGGTGCAAACTGTACTGTCTGCATGTATGCATGCACATTGATTACTCTTAATACGTAATTATGAGTGATAAACATGTATCATTTTATATAAAAACTTTTTATTGTTTGTTTTTTTCGGAAACATAATTCCGTTATGGTCAACGAAAGTGCTTGGTTTCAATGTGTTTCTCAATACACTAACGAACACTTCTTATACGACTATGTAATGACGGAGTTTTATTATATCGGAACCCGCTTAAAATGTTTCATGTTAAGCATACAATTTTATAAATATTTCAAATGTATTGGTATTTAGGACTTTATTAGGGATCTGAACATTCATTCCCATGGGCAATCGTTCCTACGTTATTTATTTTTTGCAAGGCGGAAATTCGTTAAACCGTTGTTTTAACTACTCGGACGTTAATTAATACGCTTTTTGACATCCAGGACAAGCGTTCCATCATTATTTTGGCAGACCGTAGAATCGTTCCTACATTGTTTTCACGCCCCGTTTTCTGCAAGGTTTCGCAAATAACAGATCTCAGCGTACGCCGGGAATTGCGAAATAAATGTTATCATTCACATGATCACGATAAATTTTTAAAATTCTATCAAGTATAACAGAAAATAGGAAATATATAAAATAAAAATAAAAAACACACTATTTTAAGTCAGACACATTGAATTACCGGTTAAAATACCTAGAGTTTAATATTATTTGGATATATGTGATAATAATGACCAGAATACTAATTATGCAGGAACCAATGTCCGGGGTGTCAATATAATGTAAGAACGAATCTCAGAACACTCTAAGGTCTCAAGGCTTTAACAATAACGAATGGACGAATGTCCATGCTGTCAAATTACCTAGAAACTATAATCTGAATTGTCAAAATAATGATGAATCGTAGGGTTAGGTTGTCAAAGAACAAACAAGCACGTAGAAACGAAAGTCCTCCAGTGTAAACAAATAGGCTAGAATGAATTTATCCCATTTTCATCGCGACATTGACGGTATAACACGTTGTGGAATATACTTGCTTGTATTCAACACTGTGGAATATACCTGTCGCGTGCACGGACTACTTTTTAAATGACGTCATGCGATATACGCTAAAATTAGGTCGATATTGTTTTATTTGGTTTATTGATCGAATTATAAGGTCACCCATTATAAGAAAATGTGCATATTTTGCAGAAAAATATATATATATGACATATTCACCAAAAGAAATGTTGAAATAAAATATAAAATTACACGATTTTTGTTTTGTATTTTTTTATTTATATTTACTTTACCACTGAATGATTTTTCATAAGAAACAAAGTCGACAAAACTTAAGCTTCAAAATTATACGACTTTCAACCTTTTAATCTAGTCATATGACATAATTTTTCGCCATCCGTATAATGAATCAGCTGATTGATGGCGTCATAAAATGACATACTTATTGCGTCATTTTCCCCATTTTTTTGACGATTTATTATAAACGAGACTTATTTCACATGTTTTCTACATGTACTGTATGTCGACATATCTGAATTGTCAATTGATCACATTTTCCTTATTTCGTGTAATGTGCATTGTTTATAACCAAAGCATATACTTTTGACATTTAACTTAAATATTAAGAATGTACAACAAGCCATACACATATCGCACAGTTCATGAATAATCTGCTATGTTTGCTTTCCTATTTCACGTTAGGCATAGAGCTGTGTAAAGTATAAGATGGTAAAAATAGCACTGGAATTGGGAACGTCCCATTTTGTACACGGGTATTTTCTACTCATTTATCTGTTGTGTA
The DNA here is from genome assembly GCF_020536995.1 of Dreissena polymorpha. NCBI lineage: Eukaryota > Metazoa > Mollusca > Bivalvia > Myida > Dreissenidae > Dreissena > Dreissena polymorpha. The sequence goes on along the minus strand of NW_026273333.1, from coordinate 214,484 downwards.
CTGGAATGTTTTCCATTCTTTGTGTATTTATATATTAAATTATTTTCTCGTACAATAAGGGCACTTACCAAAGATAAATAAAACATTGTGCAAGTTTAAACATAATTATGTTTGTATGCAGAAATCTGCAAATGCAACCGAGTTTACCAACGGCTATTATTAGATAAACTGCTCCGGTTCATTGGAACAGCAGTAATGTAGAGTACATGACGTAGCGTGTGACGAAGAAGAAAGTTTATCGCGTTCATAAACTCATTTGAATAAAGTGATAGAATGGCATAAGGGTCTTTATTTAACTATGCTAAAATAATTATTAAAGACCCTAGATGCAAAATCGTCAATTATTAAGTTAAATGGATTATTAGATGGATTTTAAAGGATAATTAAAGGTAAGATACTAGTTCTTACGTGTTTTGATTTTTGTTTGTACTTTTGTCGTTCCCTGTTCTCGGGGAAATGATTTTAACATGGGCGCCATTGATGCATCGGATCACACACGGCATACCCACAACATTCTATAAAAACACGTTCTGCGTGTCCTTAAATTCGTCGTTCGAAGTCGGAAAACGTATTGCCCTGTATATTTTGTCAAATAAAGTGTCAGTCGCTGCGATTGTCTGTTTACTCGTCAAAATTGTCAAGGTCTTCGATAGCTAAAGAAACTTACGCGTACAGTTTATTTAGCATTGACAGACCTGTACAAAGTTGCGCCAGTCAAAAATCATAAAAAGCGACATTTAAAGTTATGGTAGCCAGAACTAGGTCGTCGATGGTGTACATGTATGTTGACATCGACAGCATTTTGTCAGGAGCAATCGCCGCCATATTGGATTTTGATCATTTTCTTTCGAAAATAAAATGAATTATAGTAAAGTAAAATCTTCTTTTCGCGGTCGTAATGTGTTAAAATTCGCGTACTGCGTAAATTTGAATGTAGGCACATGGTGATATTTTTACTTGTTTTACAGTTTGTGTGTGAATTTTTTAAAGACTATTTTGCGTACCAGAACAAATACATGTATATCACTACGCATGGTTACATTTGTTAGATTTTAAGCGCTTTTATGACTGAATTAAAATTATTGTTAAGGTTATTAGATATATTTATGTTAAATGTCACGTTGAAAAAATCAAATGGGATAAATAGAATACTAGGATTAGCGTTGAATACAGAGAAGATAATGTTGCTCGGCTCGAACACCGAAAGCGCTCGCCAAGGCTCGCGCTTCCGGCGTTCTAAGCCTCGCAACATAAACTTCTCTGTATTCAACGCTAACCTAGTATTCTCTATATTCGCTTCAGTATTTGGCGTTACATTAGTCTTAGAAACGACCATGTAATACTACTACCACGAGAAGACATTGAGGTATCATTCATTGTTTTCAATGACAAGGCATCTGTCACGAGGTGTTTATTACACCATGTTATGTATTTGTTTTCGGCAAAATATCTGATTATAACAAGATACTGCGTTTGTTCTTAACACAAGGGCTATGTAACCACAAATATAGCAATAGACATAATTATTGATAGATCTTTATCCAAACAGCGCCAAAAAAGCTTACACAAATAGTGTAAAAATGTGTGCAAAAATGAAGAAACCCAAGTACTTTTTATCAAGAAAATATATTTGTTACTTATTCTGACAATGCCATCTTGTGTTGAAGAGTTGAAATCAGATGCGGCGTTGCGTGGGACTATTGGAAATGGCCCCACGTTTAGTTTCGTTCTTGAGTTCTGCGAGTCACGCGACTTCTTCGCGATCTTATCAATGTTGACCTACTGTGAAAAGGTCTATTCAGTGTACAATAATATTTTGATTTAAAGATTGTAAATGTTAATTGAAAAAAAAAAAATCGTGTTGTCGTTCTTTAAATGGCCGGCGTTTGCTTTAATTATAAAATTTATATACAGCAACTCTACAGATATATATGGATAGGTTTCTTAGCGTGATAGAATGAACAGGCATGTGTTCGCAAACAGTTGACAGTCGTACAATCACTATTACCCTATTTACCTAAATATTATAAAATATACAAAAGAGTACACAACAGTTGACATCAACAAACTGATATGCGACATTTTTTTCATGTTTCCCCACCTTGTTTACGTAAGTGACAAACGTTGCAACAAATATGTAACCAATAAAGTCCTTAGCCAAATGGCATACGTATATTATCGTCTCGTCAAACTTAAATACATGTGGATATGTTTATTTCAATACTGTTGGTAGATACTCTTTTTAGCTTTCGTTGCAAACAAACACAAAACCTTGAAAGATGTATCGTATTGTTCATAGCATATCGTCGGGTTCTTATTGAACGAATTAACGGTATTACATGTGACTACTGAACATGTTTGAGGCTTCTTTTAGCATTCTGTATTTCTATGTAGACCATTAACATTTCCAAAATAGAAAGGGCGTAAACAAATAAGAAACATGACTTATCACATGTGTGTTCTATATGATACGTATTGGCTAAAAGAGATGGAACAAAAGCAATGTATACCAGCTGAGATTGTGTGTTTGTGTGTGTGTGTGTGTGTGTGTGTTAAAGCTATTAATAAATGACAAGCAATACGTTGCTCAATTTTAACAATGCGAACTTTGATTGCACATGTTTGACTTGATATAATACATGGGAAAACAATTTAAGATACATTCATATATGTGTACTATCTGAATTGAGAAACTAACCAACCTTACAAAAATCTTTTGATTTTATTGATGCACTTAACAATGATTATTTTGTTTTTTTTTAAATATTTAAACATTGTTCTCTGAAGTTTAAGATTAAAATAATAATAAATCCCCAAACAATACTTAAATATCAAAACATGATTTTTCTTAAGCAAAACAAAATTGAGCTGACGCGTTCAGATAAACTATATATACTAATCAAGACATTTTCACGGCGACGTTCTTGTCCATTAGAGAAAGCAAGACATGATTTTTTTTAATTACTTTACTACACTAAATGTTAAGGTTAAATACATCGTTACTTCATTATATATTTATAGTTGAACAGTATGAATAACACAATAAAAAAGAAGCAATATAATCTACCTGTCTAAAATAAAGAAACTTTATATGCAATTGATAACAATATAATTGTTACTATATTTAATTTACTTTTCCAGGAATCCTCATTGATTGAACTATGTTATGATCAACCAATTTACAATGGAACCAAACACAATAGGGTATACGCAATTATTCTATGGAGAAGACAAAAGGCTCAACATACTGAAAACGTCCCATTGTGTCTGTTCTCTTGAGAAAAGATATTATGAAAAAAAATCAATTTATAACAATGATGAAGAAACAGAAAATTGTTAACAACAAACAGCATAAGAACGTTGGAAACAAAAACTGATAATATGTTTAATGATTTAAATAATAATAATATTTCTAAAGCTTCAAATGAACAATAAAATGACCTGTTTGGAATAATACAAGATAATTAATTATCAAAAACTCACAGAACATAACAACGGCAAGAACTCCGGGTCATATGGTTTTAAACATGTGTACACGTATTAGAATCAAAGTGCGAGTTGTGTATCGTGTTATTTCTTAAAAGTTGACCCAGCATTTGTAAAAATATTGCAAGACATATACATTTCCAGAAAGGAAATTTATTTCATTGTTGAATAAGACCAAGATCGTGAAAATCGCTGCACAATTGATGAAGATATGGCTGTTCAAAGCGATGCACCCCGTTTTGGGGTGATTTTGAGCTGCATACCTTGTTATATATATATTTGATAGTGTTTTTTTTTTCAGAAAAGTTTATTTTTCGTTATAATATGATTATTTATCATTCAAAATGATGTTTTCACTAATTAATATCATAGCAACACGCTAACCACCTGTGATAAATACTATTTATATTGTTCAACAGTGTGAGACTGAGAAAACATATGTTACAATTAATTTGTATACTTTGCCTGCTTCTTCTTTATATATTTTTATTGCTAATCGTTTACGTTTTGTTTTAGTTAAGTAGATATATCAATTTACATTTTTGGTAGATATTTACTTGGATAGTAATAGTATGTTTTATTTGACTTGACATCATTGAACCGGTTTATTCATTGATAAGATCGGGATCTCCACATGTGTTCAATTTCGATTGTAAGGTGGGGAGAAGGGTCCGAATGATAATGTTGTAGTTGGTTTACGAATCACATTACACAAGTTTTAGACAAATATGCATACGTTATAAACCTAATTTAAGTATTACATAGATAATAACTTATCTTTATTTTGATGAACTACGTTTAAGGTATAAAACTAAAATTATCTATTTGTTGTATGCCGCATACATACACACTTGCTTTTTTTAAAATTTGATCACAACGGTCCGAAGTCATAAACATACATTATGCATGGTTGCTAAAGCACAGTGTATACTAACTAACCTATGTTTATTGTTGTTTGCTAGGGTTATTATTTTTTTTATTTTTTTTATTTGGGGGGGAGGGCTTTTATAGAAGATTTCAACTAGTCCTTTAATTAACGTAACAAATTATTAATATAGGAAATATAAGAGTAAAACACAGCTTTCCTTCATGCTGTTCTATTATGGTGTTTTAACGAATACAATTATGTATGGTTGCTGAAGCACATTGTATGCTACCGATGTTAATTGTTGTTTGATGATGATGTTAAGTTGGTATTGCTGTTGTTGTTGATGATGATGATGTCGAGGAGGAGGAAGAAGAAGAAGATGATGATGATGATGGTGGTGGTGGTAGTGATAGTGACGACGACGACGATGATGATGATTTTGATTATGATAATGAGATTTGAATTAAATTAATGCCCAACGATTTCTCTTTTTAGCGGCCAAGTGCAGATATCTGCGCTCGGCCGCTGTAAGGGTTATGTAATATTTGCAATCTACATAGGAGTCAATAGCAGATACCAAGCACCATATGTTTATGAGAAACAAAAGCAAAATATTGGCAATCGCTGAAATCTCGAATATGACTTAATCATTTTATTAAATAAAAACCGGTAACTATTTTAAACTGTTATTATATTGCAACAACATAGCGTCGTTTAGCCAAAAGACCATTGTTATAATTACGGGGACGTCAATAGGCCACACTATTCAGGAAATATAATTTGAGTCGTCAAGCATATATTTTGGGATCAATGTACGTCCGATGAGATTTTAAGACAGTTGGAGGCATAGGGACAGATTCGTTCGAGTAGGCGATCATTTGAGAACAAATAATGTTGAAGCTTCATCGGAATTCCGGAAATTTGCGATCGGTACCGATTTTTCCTGGTTCTTTTTTATTGATTCTGATAAGTTAGCGGCCGGCACGGACATGAATATTAACTGACGAAAACCTCTTTGCTACTTTCCGAAAATCTTCGACATGTTGCAAATATCCGTAATATTCCTCATTGTACTCACCAGGAATTGCAACTAGAAAGACTACAATAAATCCATTAGCTACTGCTCGGGCGGGGATCTACCTTTTATTTCTGTAAGGGACCTTATGCCCCAGACTGCCGGCTAATTTTTCCGGCATTCGAACTTGATACACTTGATATCCCTGAATTAAATATTAATATCGGCAATTTTGATCTCTAGAGTGCTGACTTTAAGTTATGTATTTGACTGGAATGACTGTCGATTATGTGTTTTTAAGATTAAAACAAGCTTACGAAGAACTTTGTGCTTGCTTTATTGTACGCTTTCTTTTTAAAAATGTATTTTTCGCCACGGACGCAACAATTGACCAAATGTACCAGATTGTGGTCTCTTTAAAGTGCTATGTTTCTACTGCCGTGATATCTTTCACGAACTGCACATAATTGATCGTGGACGTTTTATACTCTTATTATATCTGATTCTCCAAAATAGGCTGTTCTATTAGTAGATGTTTAGGTGACGATGTTCTAATTATAGATCTTACACGGCCAAGAAACACTAGATAGGTCTTTGCAAAGAGAGCTGTTGGATATCGTGAATGCGTTCAATGAGGCCTGTTTATTTCAGAAAGCTATGTGCAATGTGTTATGGGGATTTCTATAAAATTGCCAATTGCAAAATTTGATTTAATTCATTCGGACCTACTAGCGGGACACTTCTTCATTAAAATTCAATGGGCTTTTAAGAAGTTCGTTGAAAGGCCAAATTTGACGTTAAACAGCAAAGCCGAACAAAATGCTACTCAGACTTATATATCACTTTTGTGTAAGATTTACCAGTAACGTTCTTCAGTAAAATTAAGCAAACACACAGTGCCGACATGTATGGAAGGGTATTTAGGTAAAAATTACACCCTTCTTTGTGACTGTGTCATGATTCTTGATTGTACTTTCAATTTGTATGTAGAAACTTTTCATGCTTGATGACACTTACATATTACCTGATGTCCAATGTCTATTTACATTCTGCTTAATGGTATCTTGCATGTGTACAGATGCAGCATTCTTGTTCGTTAATTGAATGCTGCATATGTGTATGTTGGTTTGTGCAGAGAGACATGTGCAATAGGTGCAGTGCATAATGGAATCAAATATTGATGCGTTGAATAAATTAACGCGATGGCAAGATGTGAGTTTCACCCATGCACAAAGCAACATACAATAATGCATGATACAATGATGTCAATTGACAGTCATTCCGAAATGCTACGGACGACTACGAAAATATACGGCGTATAACGGAAATGTTATGTTATAGGAGAAGTTGCGCCCCTTTGTAAGATATTTGCTACTGAACAGAAATTAACCGCGTGTTTGTAGACGTAACTTTGTTTTGGTTAATGACTTACCATAATTTTTGTACAGTAGTTTACCTTCAATAACCAAAGAAATTCTATGGATATATTTCAATATATGCCACTAATGCATGTATGCAGAGCTCCAGATAAGACGCTTAAAGTCGTAAAAAAATGAATTAAATTTAGTACAAAAGTAGACTTAAATTCTCTGCGTACGGTTACACATTGGAAAAATAAAATAAGAAATCAAAATGTGTGATCATGCGTAAAACTCAATACCAATGCATATAATGTAAACATTTAATCAATGAGTTCCCACTCGTCTAGGCCCTCATTACAATTATGAAATCAACAGCCCTTTAACGTTATTATGAATAACAGAACATTGTTAAAACAGTCGAAAAGCCGAACGTTTTCCATTATCTGGTCCTTTTATCGCAAACAGTCTGCTGTAGCCCGGCAATTGTCATGAGCTCTTCTTAGACTATAAACCTAAATGCGGATGTGCCAAAAATTATACGTACCTGAAAAAAGGAATTAATAATATACTTTAAGGCTGGATTTGTTTTATAGAGTGTAAACCAAGATTTTGCTGAAAAAGTTATTTGGAACTCTGCATGTATGTTGAGTCCATTATATAATTTCAAATTTACTAGAGAACTTTTATATTGCACCACATAAAATGCTATAAAACTATAATATTGAAGACCACATATAAACTTTATTATAGCTGGGTAGGTATTTCGTGTCAATCTCTTTCACATATGAAAGAGCTGTTGGTCATGCTGCTTTAAGTACATATAGATGCATGGCACAATTGAGATTAAGCAAAATAAAACACTAGGTATTTACCATGAGTCAAATATAAACGAGCAGTAAGAGCGTAATCGTGCGCAGCAAGACTTACTCAAGTGAAATTGAAACTCTTATTGTTTTATTTCGAAATAATTATTTGTGTCCGATCTAATATGCGATATGCCCGGTGTTTTTTTAATGCGGAATAATGCTCCGTTTTAGATCCATAATTAACGAATGCCTCAATATTTTCAAAAACTAACACCGGATTAATGTTCACCGACATTTTTTTCATACAGATTGGATATAAATATTATAGAGCTTAACAAAAAAATACATTAGGCCCTGTTCTCCCGGCACACGCGCTGGACACACAGGTGGTTAGCGTGTGGCTATGATAATAATTAGTGAAAACATCTTTTTGAATGATAAATAATCATATTATAACGAAAAATCAACTTTTCTATAAAAAAAAATTAAATTCACTATCGTTTTATCTATAACAAGGTATCCAACTCGAAATCATCCGGAAACGGTGTGCATCGTTTTGAGCAGCCATTACTAAATTAATTTTGCAGCGATGTTCATGAACCCGTCTTGTTCAACGCAGAAATGAATTTCCTTTTAGGAAATGTATATACCTTGTTATATTTCTACGCATGCTAGGTCAAATTTTAAGAAATAACGCTATACACAATTCGCTTTACCCAGTTGTGATCGATCAGACCGTATTTATGAATGAAATCTCCACTTGTAAAGACACACCTCCGCATTGGAGCAATGAAATCACTCGCGTGTTTAAAATGTCGGTTAGTTTAAATGTATGTAAACAAAGGTTTCAAAATGCGCTGGACAGTTAGTTTTGATGCATATTTCAACGGCAAGCACGGTAAGAATTTTTTTTTCATACGTTTTATTGAATTTTGGTATCGAGGTATGTGAACTTTGCAGGGAAAATGCCGTTTACTCCGTGAAGATTTCAGACATGAATACTGTCTGATCGATCACAACTGGGTCACGCGAGTTGTGTATCGTTTTATTTCTTAAAAGTTGACCCATTATTTGTAAAAATATTGCAAGACGTATACATTTCCAGAACGGAAACTTATTTCTGCGTTGAATAAGACCAAAATCGTGAAAATCGCTGCAAAATTGATAAAGTAATGGCTGTTTAAAACGATGCACCCCGTTTTCGGATGATTTCGAATTGGAAACCTTGTTATTTATATATGAATTTGATAGTGAATTTGTTTTTAAAGAAAAATTGTTTTTTCGTTATAATATGATTAATTATCATTCTAAAAGATGTTTTCACTAATTATTATCATAGCCACACGCTAACCACCTGTGGCTGGACATACACCTTTAAAAAACGCTATACAAATTCAAGTACTTATGCACTTGATTGATTGTAAACAATGACGGTTGAAATCCGTGCGTGGGAATTTTTCTGGTAAGCAAGAGCGACTTCAACGTTCATGACAGACCTGTTTGTATGACATTTATTGATTAATTCTTTCCAACTTGATTGAAAATTATGTTTTATGATATTTTAATACAGGTAGTAGAAGTAGTTGTTTTCTCAACGAGGAGTACAATAATTGTACAGTACTAGACACGAGTACTTGTCACTTTATGGTTTCTCTTTATACCACAGACATTATATAGTGCTAAAATGATAAATATGTGTTTATAGACATTGTAATTATAGCCTGGTAAACAGACTAGAGAAATCTGAAAGTTTCACGCACAGGTCTGTGGCAATGGGGGTTAAGCCTACTTTATAAATATAATTCCAACACATCAGCCCCGTTATGTCCTAAATAAAATACATGTATAATTTCTTGAGTGCCAATTGCATCTTACAAATATCAAAAACATTCACGGCAGTCAATTCATTGTGTAGGCCTACTGGTCTTCATGGCAATAATAAACGTATTTAGTTTAATGGAGATTATATAACTAAGGGAACTAATTCAGCTTATTCAGTTTACTAGTCAAAATGATTCGGATGTTTTCGCTTTTTTTCTGAAAAATAATTTATTCAACATACGGATAATAAACGCGCGCCTCCTGTTGTCATAATTTAGTAACTTGCATTCTGCTTAGTTGCATTCTGCTTACTGCCTTTTGCTAACTGCTGTTGTTAATGACGCTTAGTGGCAAAACCGATTATGACTGGTTTCAGGAAAAATGAACACACAAACATTGGATAGTCACCAAGCATGTTGCAACAGTCATCAAGTATAACCGATATAAAACAATCATGTTGGAACTGTCATGAAGCATGTTATAATAAACATCACGCATAATGTAAATATTCATCATGACTGATTTAATGTTGCAGCAATCATCAAGTATAAACGAATAGACAACAAGCATGTTGGAATTGTCATAAAGCAAATTAGAATAAGCATCAGTCAGTATGTAAATATTCACCACGAATGATGTAATTTTTACCTAAATACCCTTCCATAGACATGTGTTGTTACTAAAATAGACATAGAGATTTGAGCATTGGGAGTGACCTAATCATACTGTGCTTTGGCAGAATTACGGAATACCGTTAGTGCCATCGTGGTTACACATTAAATCCAGAGGGCGAGAACGCGAGAACGCGATAGTACGATGGCGACAATGTGACAATACGATGATGACAGTGTGACAATACGATGGCGACAATGCGATAGTACGATGGCGACAATGCGATAACGCGATAGGACGATGACGACAATCAGACAGTGCGATGACGACAGTGCGACAATACTATGGCGATAGTGAGATAGTACGATGGCGACAATGCGACAGTACGATATTGCGATAATACGATGACGACAGTGCGAAAATACGATGACGACAGTGCGACAATGCGATGGCGACAGCCGACAGTGCGATAGTACGATGGTGCCAATGCGATAACGCGATAGTATGATGGCGGCAATTTGAAAATACGATGGCGACAGTGCGACAATACGATGGCGACAATGCGATAGAACGATGGCGACATTGCGATAATACCACGGCGACAGTACGATATGACTTTCGCATTGTCGCCACCGTACTATCGCACTGCCGCCATTGTATTGTCGCACTGTCGCATTGTCGTCATCGTACTAGCGCGTTTTCGCAATCGTACGAATGCATTGTCGCCATCGTATTGTCGCACTGTCGACATCGTACTTTCGCGTTCTCGCATTCATGCCATCTGGATTTTAATGAGTAACCACGGTGGCCCTTACGGTATTTTGTACAGTAAAATGCGTAAAATCTGGTTTGGAATAACAATTTATATGCCGAAAACAGATGTTGAAAACACGACTTTATTTTATTAGTAGTAGTCTAAATATACAATGAGTTTTCCGAGCTTTAAATAAATATATTAAAATAAAATTCATGTTCGTATCGGTTGAAGTTCTTGTTAATAGTAGAAGCAAAGAACACAATAAAACGCTGATTGGGCTTACTAATTTGAGGCAAGAAAAAACACATCGCGCTATTATATAAAACATATAAGGCGCATCCGCCAAGTTTGAGCGTCCGTCTCGGTGCCGTCGTTTCCGGTGAAAGTTTCGCACAGGAGCTACCGAGTTCGGATATGAGACCACGAATCATTGCTTGACTTTATATATAAGTCAGTGTAGAACCTGACCAGAATGCGCGGTTGGAAAAGCTAGGATGGACCAACTTTGGCCGCATATGACATAAGACCCATTTTCGCATGACGCGGGTCATCTGACCTTTATAATGTGTATATAGCTTTGAATGGAAATTGCACATAGTTTTTGCATGGACTTATTGTTATGTTAATATGTTGCACGCTTTCAATAGCAGAGGGCACATATTAGATCAATTATACTACGGAGTTCGTTTTCTGTTGCAAAATGAAATGTAATAAAGATTGTTACTCAGCGGTGTGTACAGTATGACAGCGTTGTCTGTCTGCGATGCATTTATACTGGTTCTAAGCTGACAAACTCACCAATTGGACTCAGCCATCTGCTCGAACAAGAAATGATTAGTTCTACTAGCATAAAACTGAAATTGTAACGTATTTTAAAAATAGTCATGTTATTTATATTATTCAATTTATTATTCATAATTATAATTATTATTTCCTTTATTGTTGTTTTTCGCATTAAGAAACTTTTCGGCTTACGTAACTGAAAAATCCCATTGGAACAAAAATCCCATGGGAGAAAAAACAATGGGAGAAAATAATCCCATGGGAATTTTTTATTTTTTTCAAACACGACTAAACGCATTAAAATGTCGTAGGTTGTTAATCATTTCATAAAAGTATTAATGTAAGCATTATGTTGAATTTCTACAATAGATTCAAAGTAGACTGGTTTGCGGGGAGGCCATGGAATGAGCCCCTGTTTTGTTTGCCGAACATCTGTGCGCATAGCTCACTGTGATGTTTTTGTCAGGTTTGCAGAAGAGGTGTTTTAGCTCTTTTCGAAAATATGCCCCAGTCACTGAGTAGAGAAAGAAATTGATGCAATAGTTAGTGTAGAAAATTGTCCTTGTAACGTGAAGGGCGTCGTCAAGATTGCTTATATTGTCATCATGGATTTGTAGTGTATTTGGCGACATCATGTGCATTTTGAACATCTGGCGTATTTTCCAGTAGCGTTTGCACCATACAGCAAAGTATGGAAGGTTAAGCGCAACAAAACAAATTGACATCGCCAAGAGAATGAACGTGAATTCCAGTCGAATAATTGACTCCTTTGTAACGACGCGAATTTTTCTACTACGTTTGTTTCGTAACACGAGCCTACGTATAATGAACACGTTCAGTACGGTGATCAGGATGAACGGAATAAATGTAATAATCACTCCAAATGTGCTGTCTAGAATGAAAGACAAGTATTGGTTGTCCTTGTCGCTCGTGCACAGCATAGCTCCGCTGATTGTGGGGAAGGAACCACTAAGTACGGGTTTAAATACGCAACCGGCTGCGGCCACAACAACGGCGCCGAGTATGACCCTGGATGCAGACCGGTGGTCACAAAGATCTTTTCGGCGTAGCGGGAAACAAACGCCGATAAACCGTTCAATGGTGAAGAACACGACAAACCAAGATGACAAGAATCTTGCGATATACTGAATATATAAAACAGACTTACACACGCCATTTGTCTGTAGCAGTGATGGCCAACTGTATCCAGACAGCAACGGTTCTCCATGTTTAAGCCATTCAGGCAGTACATACAACAAAAGTGACATTATGTCGGATATTGCCAAAGCGATAAGATACATGCTGGCGGAAAGCTTGCGCATGTTTTTCGACAAGAATACCATTAGGGATACTGAATTTCCAACTATCCCGAGGACGGCGATTACCGGTGTGATATAGGTGAAGAATCGATGTTCCGGCGACGGCGTATACGGTGTCGAGTCGTCCAGCAGTGACTGATGCAGGTTGTCCTGGAACATCGGGCAACCGGTCGAGATGTTCGATGCATTGCTGCCGTTTTTGACGTCATAAGAACACAGCCACGTATGAAAGCCCTTTGCTTCTCTTGAGCTGTTTTCCTGCAATTCACATTGCATATTGCATAATTAAAATTACGATAGCATAATTGTTAATATCTTTAGTCTCTTATACTTACTCTGCAAATATATATGGGATACGAGTAAGCGAAAAATTAGTATATAGCACTTCATTTATAAAAAGTATTTGTTTTTAATTATTTAATTCTAACATATACTACAGTGTATACAAAAATGGTCATACTTTAGTTTGAACAAAACATTGTGTTTTAGGTCGAAATTTTTTATAGGTCGCAATGTGTTATAGATCGAAATGTGTATAGTTCGCAATAACTGTTTCGAGCAATATGGCATACATGCGTTCTGAACATAAATTGTCAACCCTGCTCATGCAACTCAAAATTTCGCCATGGTTTAAATCACGCAGAATATTACCTTGTTGAAGAATAAATGCTTGAAGTGCAGATTGAATTCTTTTGCATGATCTTCCATCGACATCTTGGCTTAATTGTCTTGGACTTAATTGCACCTAAATAATAAACATTGAATTGATAACTGACACTGGTATATCATTCATCTTAAGCATGTATCGTAATCGCCACATCGCTTGCCAGCAACAGGCGTTATGTGCAAACGCCTTTACATTGAACAATTTTATAATAGGATTTCATGATTTCGCAAAATATCAAGACCTTAACGAACATTGCTTCGATAATAGCTTAGTAAGGTGCATATCAAACTCTTGTCAGAAAATGGTAAATTGATTTTTTTATACTGGGTTCGTTTATTTTTAAGTATTTGAAAACAAATCGTATAATTAAAAAACAATTATTAAACTTAAATACAATATTTTATGCAAAATTTAAGTGTTATCAATTTTATGATGATGCAATAAAATATTATTAATCAAACTAAACATGTTTTATGATTAAAATTACACACCTGATAAATCGTAATATAGTGTACAATCCCATAAGCTAATTCTATCACCTCTTGATCCCCACGATGCTATTTTATTAATGTGTTTAATTGCACCGTTTAAGGCGAAATTGTGACTACTGTGGATTATTTGTTTTATCTTGTTACGGATCTAGTAATAACCACTTAGAAGATGGTACTATTAACATACTTCACTACTAAATTGTGTTAATACTGTCCTTAAATTGTCAGTTTCGACAGCGTATTGAATATAGCATAATGCTATACTTCTAGCACAATATATAACACATATAATACGGACATGTTGCAAATAGAAAAGTGAATATAACGATATTAAATTTTAAATGCATATATGTATATAAATATACAAGATAATTTAATTGTAATAACATTCAAAAAAGAACATTATATTTATTTAAATGACCCATGTATTATAGTTAACCGTAGCCGAAGAGACATGAGTGAGACGGATAAAACAAAGCTGGTGACTCTGTTTTAATTTCCTTCTGTATGTTAACTACCAAGTTCTTCTTACTTTACTGTGTTCACTCTTTATTCTAATGCTTTCACCAGCTGTCGAATAATTATCATGTGTAATTGCAGCGATGTACGATGTAGACAGACATTTTATTTGACTTGCACAATGTACATCGTCAACATCACATGTGGTTGGTATTGATATATGTCAACATGTATATGCGCAAAAAACAAGTGTCAACAAACATGAATATTTACAAAACAAATATATACACAGAGCTCCAGATAAGGTTTTGTGAAATTCTTAACGTTACTACCAGATCTTCAAAAATAATTCTTAACTCTGAAATTTTATTCTTTACGTTAATACTAAGTTTTGGAAAATAATTCTAAACTTTTCTAAATGACCTAAAAATAAATAATAATGATTATTTTCATGCAAAAAATCAAAATAAACATACTAGCAACTTTATTTATACGAGTTCAACAGTGTCTAGTCAGTATTATACAATTTTATTTTTCAAATACCTTCATATGCCCAAACTGTACTTAGATTGCATGCCTTCGGTGAATTTTTACATATTTCACAATTAAAACGGGCCCCCTATCAATCTTTTCAACGATTAGCCACGGCAATTGTCCCTTTCACTCGTTCAATGTTTTTTTGTTTAAGTTTGGACCCGTCGTGTCGAGTTTTTTTAGCTTTTTCCGACTGTGTCGGCAACTGAACATACAGCATCGTATAAGATCTTTTCTATAATGTCTTTCTTAACATTCAACTTCGGCTCACTTTGCGTACAATATGTAAAAGTGTGTTTTTGCACGCTTTGCAGTTTTTTAAGACGCTCTCTGGGCACCGCCATTGTTTTTGGCAGAGAGACTGTACACGCCGCTATTTTTGGAAAAATGCGCTTTGTTAAACAAACCCGATAACCAGTCTATATAAGCACCGAAAAGATCTTTAATACGCGAAATTCTCTCAAAAATTCGATACGAACCGATGTAAAAATAATATTCGTAACTTGATTTTGTAATTCTTAATGGTACGACAAGATTTTAAAATAAATACGTAACGGACTTGAAAATAATTCGTAATTACGAAAATATGACCCTTATCTGGAGCTCTGTATACAGAAGATAAGAGGATGAACAATTTGAAAATTACGTTATACGATTTAACAAATTCAATCTAATACTTAACGATTCCTTAACAAATAAACACAGTTTTATTATTTCAGACCTATCGGTTGATTGAAGAAATTGTACATACTTAATAACAGATGGATTATTATAGAAATTGTTTTTAATGTATTTCTGTCTTATATTATCAAATGTTGAACAAACACATACAAAACGAAATTCGTCCTCGATGTCCGTGGCATGACAACACAGACAATATCTTTCTTGTCTAGCAATGTTGTTTCCATTATATCTACCAGTCTGTATACGAAGGGGGTGAACAGATAATCTTAACCTGCATATATAAAACCTTAAATTTTTCGGAACTAAGTCTATGTAAATCTCATATTCAAAGTTTGATTTAAATATTCTATAAATATCTAACATTGAACTATCTTCTAGTGCACGGTGCCACTTTTGTTTATATGAATCAATAAGTCTGGATTTTAGAATGGGTATTGAATTTTTAACATCAATATCATGAACACTGTTAAAGACATAACTGAATCCGTAATCATTCAATAATTTGTTGATGTTATAAATCCAATTTCGGCAGCTTCTGGCGTAATCTGAAACTCCAATGTTGTATACAGTTTTGATAATTATGTTATCACAGGCTGCTATTTTAAACCAATACTGTACGATTCGCATGTATCAATGTATAAAGAGAGGATATCTTCCTAACTCACCATTAACACATGCATTACAGGTATTAGTTTTAACTCTTAAAAGCCTTATACAGAATATCAGATGTATCCTTTCCAATTTCTTAGATTTCGTAAAAATCCCCAAACTTCTGCTGAATAACCTCAATAGACCCAACGAATGCATCAAATAACTGACATTGAATTTTTGGCTTTAAATCAAAATCTTGACCTTTGCAAAACAATGTATTCAATGCTTTAAGAGCTTTGCCAATTAAATGTTCCTGATTTAAATTAAAACTACCTGTATAATTAAAAACAACACCTTAATAATTAAAGTCATTTACAGTTTATATAGCATGACCATTGTATGTCCACTTGTCATTTGGCAATAATCCGCCTCTTTTTCGAAAAACCATTATCTTTGTCTTATCAATATTTACTTACAGTCCCCATATTTAAAAATAAGTGTATAAATTATCTAAAGGATTCTGGATTTCTTCTGGTGAATTACCGACAATGGCCATGTCGTCTGCAAAAAGTAATAAAATTTAACAAAAATGTCATCTAGTTGCAAACCTGAATCAATATTATTTTGCAAAAACAACTCAAGATCTTCTCCGAAGATAGAAAACAACAAAGGGGACATAACTTCTCCTTGACGCAAGCCAACAGCATAGCTAAAGTAATCTGAAAATGAAGATAATGATTTTACACATGACTTAATTTTTGGTACATATCTCTCACAATTCTTAATATTTTGCCTTGAATTCCACATTTAAACATTTTTAACCTTAAAGCATTTCTATAAATAGTATCAAAGCATTTCATCATATCGACAAAAATAACATACAAACGTTTGTTTTCAAATAAATAATGATTTATCAAAGAATATAAAATAAATATTGCGTCAGTAGAGGATCGTCCTTTTCGAAATCTGAATTGGGCGTCCGAAATGATGTTTTGTTTTGTACAGATATTTTCAACACGTTTATTTATAACAGTCGTGAATAATTTTGACAAACAGCTCACTCACGTAATACCTCTGTAATTATTAACATCATATTTGGAACCCTTTTTATGAAGTGGGATGATAATACCTTCCGTCCACTGGTCCGTATAATAACCGGCATTTAGTATATTGTTAAATAAATCACATAAATGAGATGACAGAATGTCAATAGATTCTATAAAATATTCATTTAAAATGTTGTCACTTCCATACGCTTTAAATCGTTTAAGTTATTTTACAGCAGTTATTTCATGCACCGTTATCGGTTCATCTTATTCAGGATATACATTATTAGGAAGATTAAAATCATTATAACAATTAAAACTTTCCGCTTCAAAATTCGATGCACACAAATTATCCGAGCTAATCTTCGAAAAAAAATCCGTAAATTCCGCTAACGGTATATTAATAGATCTTTTGGGTTTTTACTTGAAACGTTTCCAAAATTCCCTTGGTTTACTTTTCCTTAATTCTGTAATTTTAACCATTCTTCGTTTGTTATCGCAACATTTATTTCTGTCTGTCAATATTTTTATACACTTGTTTTCTCTCACATAAAACTATTCTGTAACTATTAGTTTTATCAGTGTTGAAGCATCGAAGTGCATTTAAATATAAATTACGGGCATCTATACATTCACTGTCAAACCACTTCTTATTTTTACAAGAACAATTTTCAAAAGCAACATTATCTTTAAAAATACACTCTTTCGAAAACAAAGGGTCGGCTATATCACGAATACTGTTGTAAATAAATGTAACATATTGTTAACCGAATCCCTGCTTAAATTATCTGTGGTATTTACACTGCTATTAAACAGAGGCAATTGAGAAATAATTCGTGAGCGAAACTGCTCTCTTAACGTAGAATCCCATTTATACCGTGTCTCTAAAAAGTATGAACCACCACGGGAAATTTTATTACAGTATAGCGAAAAATGCAGTGGAGCGTGATCACTCCATTCATTGAATGGAAATATTGTAAATGACTTAATCTGGGAGAAATTACATTCTTTTGTTGATAAGTAACCAATAACCGAGCAACCATTATTGGACATAAATATATATTGGTCTTAACCTGCATATATAAAACCTTAAATTTTTCGGAACTAAGTCTATGTAAATCTCATATTCAAAGTTTGATTTAAATATTCTATAAATATCTAACATTGAACTATCTTCTAGTGCACGGTGCCACTTTTGTTTATATGAATCAATAAGTCTGGATTTTAGAATGGGTATTGAATTTTTAACATCAATATCATGAACACTGTTAAAGACATAACTGAATCCGTAATCATTCAATAATTTGTTGATGTTATAAATCCAATTTCGGCAGCTTCTGGCGTAATCTGAAACTCCAATGTTGTATACAGTTTTGATAATTATGTTATCACAGGCTGCTATTTTAAACCAATACTGTACGATTCGCATGTATCAATGTATAAAGAGAGGATATCTTCCTAACTCACCATTAACACATGCATTACATTATAATAACCGGCATTTAGTATATTGTTAAATAAATCACATAAATGAGATGACAGAATGTCAATAGATTCTATAAAATATTCATTTAAAATGTTGTCACTTCCATACGCTTTAAATCGTTTAAGTTATTTTACAGCAGTTATTTCATGCACCGTTATCGGTTCATCTTATTCAGGATATACATTATTAGGAAGATTAAAATCATTATAACAATTAAAACTTTCCGCTTCAAAATTCGATGCACACAAATTATCCGAGCTAATCTTCGAAAAAAAATCCGTAAATTCCGCTAACGGTATATTAATAGATCTTTTGGGTTTTTACTTGAAACGTTTCCAAAATTCCCTTGGTTTACTTTTCCTTAATTCTGTAATTTTAACCATTCTTCGTTTGTTATCGCAACATTTATTTCTGTCTGTCAATATTTTTATACACTTGTTTTCTCTCACATAAAACTATTCTGTAACTATTAGTTTTATCAGTGTTGAAGCATCGAAGTGCATTTAAATATAAATTACGGGCATCTATACATTCACTGTCAAACCACTTCTTATTTTTACAAGAACAATTTTCAAAAGCAACATTATCTTTAAAAATACACTCTTTCGAAAACAAAGGGTCGGCTATATCACGAATACTGTTGTAAATAAATGTAACATATTGTTAACCGAATCCCTGCTTAAATTATCTGTGGTATTTACACTGCTATTAAACAGAGGCAATTGAGAAATAATTCGTGAGCGAAACTGCTCTCTTAACGTAGAATCCCATTTATACCGTGTCTCTAAAAAGTATGAACCACCACGGGAAATTTTATTACAGTATAGCGAAAAATGCAGTGGAGCGTGATCACTCCATTCATTGAATGGAAATATTGTAAATGACTTAATCTGGGAGAAATTACATTCTTTTGTTGATAAGTAACCAATAACCGAGCAACCATTATTGGACATAAATATATATTGGTCAGTATTACCTATACGACCGTTAATAATTCGGAATCATGTACCTTTACAAAGATCTAACAATTTTATCCCGTGGTTATTATTTGACCTGTCATTGGAGGCCCGTGCAGGTGTGCTATCGGAAACATAATCAGGACAATCACAACAATCATTTAACTTATCAAATATAATATAATCACTTTTCTGACCGACTCTGCTGTTTAAATCGCCGCAAATAAAAACACTACATAAGCTATCATACAAAAACAAATCATTTTCTAAAATATCAAATAAATCCACATTTATACTGTTGTACAAAGGTGAATCTTCTCCCCAGAGATAGGCTCCACATACATAGATATCGTTCTGGGTATTAAAAATAAATGATGAAGTTTTAGCCATATGATTGTATCAAAATGATTTTTAACTATTTGTATCCCATCTCTTAATTTCTCTTTATAATATAAAACAATTCCTCCACTGTTTCTACGGGCTCTTCGATGCTGAAATTTACGGTGAAAATTATGTGAAATGTATCCGTTTAAATTTATATTACTATTCGAATCGCACCATGATGTTTAATGAAAACATATATCATACTGTTTTAAAATATTTACAATGTCAGGACTTTCCTTTTTGTCTCTGGTAAGGCAATGAATGTTCCACGAAAGGATAGAAAGTTCATCCCTGTCGTGCTCCTACTGATTTACTGGCTTGCCGTCCATGTAAAGGGTATCGTACACGATCCAAGATCGTTTACCCTCTTGTTTGGCGACCTTCAATTTCGGCACTAGTTTCCGGCCTTTTTCCAGCACTTCCGGTGGAAACTGCTCAAACATTTGGCATCCAATTCCTGACAAGTGTTTCCATTGTCTCCGTACCATCTCCCGGTCCTAAAATTATGTGAATTTGGAAACGATGTTGCAAATTTTACCGGAAACTGGCTGTCCAGGCGAGCGATGAACGCGCTCAAGGCGGATTGATTCTGCGATATGCTTTGCGATTTTGAGAGTTTCTTGCAAATGTGTTCGTAACTTGGTTTCCGTGATTTCCGCAGTCTCGTTGCCTGAGGATTCTTTATTTATTCTTTAATATTGGTGAACACTAAGTTGTTCCGCATGGATTGCGATTTTAGATACGCAACGTCGTCCCGAAGCTCCTCTCGCTGTTTCTCAAGCATGGCCACCTTCTCGGCCATGTGTGCCGCCCCGACGTCTGCGGACTCCACCCTCTCTTCAAGCGAAATCACTCGCGCGTCGGTGCGTTTAATGCGGTCGTCCAACGCTAACCAAATCTTCTTCAGCTCTTTATCAAAGTCCATGACTTTACTTTCAAGGTTTTCCAAAACACTTAGTTTCCTTTCCATGGATCCTATTATAAAGCCTAATGCGTTCATACAGTCCAACAAGTCTTTATTCTTCGGCTCGCAGCCTCCGTCCGCCATATTTGGGAAATTGATTTGTTTACAGTAAGAGTTATTTCCTGGCGTCAAATCAAACGTGTTATCATCTGGGGAGTTCGAATCCGGAAATAAAACAGCACTAGCTTTACTTAAAATGTCACTCACCGGAGTACTAGCTTCAATATCTTCAGACGGGCCTCTTGGCTTTGTAAGTTTGTTTACTTTCCCGCTTGCACTCCCACTACTATTTCTGTATTTTCTCTTTCTTGTCATGTTTTATCATGATTGTTCTTGAAATTAACTAAATAATAGCCACATATAACTTTCTCCCACTATTCCGATATACATCCAAGCACTAAACACTCTTTAAAACTTAAAATTTATCCAAAATACTCCTTCCGATTTTAAACACGTCTTTCCGCGCCATATCACGTGACATGATGTTAAGAAAAATCACTTATTATTGATCGTTAAGTATGTTGTCAAATGCTGCACAAACCACTGAATTGTTGACGATTGCTCAAGGTGGAATCGAACAATTATCTCAAATTTGTTTTCTTTCATTTAATTGGAGGATGCCACTGAACAAAAGTCTCATGCTGTGTTATTTTTTCTTGACTTGCATATCCAGTACCATTTAAACATTATTTAAACTTATGAATTTTAATGCGTTAACATTTAATTTGTTTTAGCATAAAACAATTAAAAGTTGCCATTCGGCCTTCATAATGTTTTAACCACATTAATATTATTGCACCACATGTTTATAATGTGTTCACCATCTGCTTCCTTGACTAATGATGATCACGCCGTGTTAAACCAATCATTAGACCTGAAAACGTTTTTCGTTTACAAAAACATTTTACAACCAGTGAATGAATGTCGGTTAATGGTGTATTATATATTTAATAATAATACTAATACTACTAATAATACTAATAACAATAGTAAAACTACTACTACTACTACTACTACTACTACTACTACTACTACTACTACTACTACTACTACTACTACTACTACTACTACTACTACTACTACAACTACTACTACTACTACTAATACTACTACTACTGCTACCACTACTACTTCTACTACTACTACTACTACTACTACTACTACTACTACTACTACTACTACTACTACTACTACTACTACTACTACTACTACTACTACTACTACTACTACTACTACTACTACCACTACTACTACTACTACTACTACTACCACTATTGCTACTACTACTACTACTACTTCTACTACTACTACTACTACTACTACTACTACTACTACTACTACTACTACTACTACTACTACTACTACTACTACTACTACTGTTGTAACTACTTTTAATGTTATTGTTATTATTAGTATTATTATTATTATCATTATCATTATAAGTATTATTTTACTTACATTTGCACAAAGTGTCACTCCGAAATGAAGAATCCGCATATAAAATCTGCAACTTATCTCGTGGCATGCATGTTATAAAAATATGCTTTAAAATTCATTACATTTTAAAGTTTATTATATACGGTTGTGTTTTATCATGAACAAATATTATTATTTCCATTTAAATATAATAAATGGTTCCATACCTAGCATAACATTCCTTTCCACTCACTTCCCCTATACTGCAGCTAGAGTAATGAAGATCCATGAGTTTCTCGCACGCCTGTGCGATAATTTATTCTTGTATTGGAGAGGACGATAGATTTTACGTCGATTATAGCGAGTTGTGCCTTCAGATATTAGGTTATTTAAAATGACTGAAAACAGTTTGGTTTCAACAAGTGCGTATCAATGTTAATGTCGATTAAGATGTTTGATGATTATGTTGCTTTTGTTTTGCTTCCGAAAGAATGCGATGTTTCCAGTTTACATATTAATATCAGCTGAAGCTACACTGTGTTCACTGTATTGCTATGTTTAATGGAAAATGTATGATACAAAGTGTCTTATAATTAAACAAAAATAAAAAAAAATAATTAGATTTATATGAATAACGGCAATTTCAGCTAACTTTGCACATACTATGGCTAAATGTACTATAGATCATATATTTAACCACTTGCAATTGACCTTCGCTACAATGATATGTCATTCAAGCAATAAAGGAAAAGTACACAATGTAATTGAGCGAGTAACACGGTAACTTGAGACTAATTAGTTTGTTTATGTATAAAGTAACATGTCTTCGAAAGAGTGATTCCGTGTTCACTACATGCTAATTGACAAGTATTAATTTATCGGTGTATTGTGGGAAAATCACGCAGCAAATTGTATTTTCTAGAATGTTCCTATAGTAATAACCATTGATTAAACGTCATTGCATACATGACAAATACATAATTGGCCTCTAGCTATAGTTTGAGGGGAAAAATATGAAAAAGGGCAATATTGTGTTATTGTATTGATATTACAACGTGCCGTAGCAGTATTCCCCCCAGCCCATCGCAAAGAACCACGATTTTTTTTTTTTGGTTGCTTTATTCTTGTTTTGTTTAACGAGCAGTTGTTTGTTCTTTTCATTCGATTAAATCTATCCGTTATAGTGCAAACTGATTTACAATGTTCGTGTATACTTATAATGTGCATAATAGTGTACGGTTGACTAATACTAAAATAAAGAACGCTTTTGATGGTCTGTAAGTAATATCTCTTGGCGGTTTCTCGTGAAGCTTACTAAAGTTAATGTGCCTATGTTACAATTACATTTCACGTTTATGTATCAAACTATTGATAACAATAAATCCCATTAACAACCAATTCCACCGAAGATTACGTAATACAGGATAAATTATAGCAAAGATTCTGATAACAATAGCCAAAATTACAGCGCTAGATATGGTCCTGTAACATAGATTTTACCAGATAAAATCTCGTGTGACAATATATATTCCATGTGTATTTCCGGCTACGATATCCGAACATTAACGAGCGAAGTTTTCATGAATACGTCATTCTTCCGGCGTTACCCGAAGCCAGTATCGCGTTCGCACGTAAACGATCGGATACATTGGCGGGATTAGCGTCTATATATTGTCGACCAAACAATAAAAAATCGATAATTTTGTTTCTCGTTTAATCTATGTTACCATACCATATCTATCGTTAAACTGTAGCTATTGCTATAAGGAACACTGATTTTGTTTATGGGTTAACTTTATTTTAGGCAATAGTTTGCCAGATATTCGTATATTTTGAGTATTTATGTTGCTTTAATGAAACATGACGTTTTGTTCATTAGTATAATATTTCAATTGTTTAGAATTCCTTAAGTTAAGTCCCAAACTACGCTGTGATTGTCAAAATAAATGGTATAAAAAGTTCTTCGTTGACAACAGCAAGGATTTTAATTATTTTCATTCATCATTACAGGCAAGTTTCGTGTTTCCTATCATGCGTTAATTAGGTTCGAAATAAAATAAGAAAAATGCGTTATCAATAGAATAAATATGAAACCAGGTATGTTTCGAATAAAGATTAGATAACGATAATTCGATGGCTCGGCTTGAAAATCTGTAAGCTCTCCCCAAGTCTCTTAAGATGTTTTGGATCAGTATTTGTGGTATGCAGTAACCTTGTATTCGTTATATGTTTTTGTTCGTAAGCGCTAAGCGTTAATGCAATATAACTAGTTGTGGATCACGTATTCGGTTGTATATAGACTATTGATTATTACTTACCAACGCGATTATAGTTGACTAACATCATGCGTTTTTTATTTTAATTGGTATGGCGTCGTTTCGCTACAATTTGCATTTAGACTTTGTAAATTTGGGAAACTGCAAATAAGTCCCTTTAATACTTCAAGCAATGGCACTGACGGCAAAGACTATGCTCAATAACGCAGTAACACTCAACCACTAATGGATTCAACTACGAACATTATGCTCATTACAAAGATGTAATGCTACAACAAGAGCTGTGTTTGTGAACCACAAAGTCCCTATTGAGCTTTGAAGCCGCACAGTCAGTCTTGAAACATTATCAGTTTTACATGTCGCGGACGATTATATTTATGCATTATTTAAAAAGTGAACTACTTTACGTCATAGTTACGTGGTATTTCCATTAGCACATTTAGTCATAAAGGATCTGAGACTATACATATATCAAGTAAAATGAAAATAAAACTAATTTAAGCGAATACCTCTCCAACCTATTTTATGCTTTATTACAGAAACTCTCTGAACGGATCGTCAATGTTTTTTAAGAACCGGAACAGAGTGAACGAAGACTAATGATAATCACACACGTTAAACAATCATATTTTACACGCAAATAGTAGCTTTTTTCGGAGTAGTTCTCTCTCGTCAAGAAATTTTCCTTTAGTCTCATTTATTAACATCTATACACTGTTGGATAACTTACCCCTCCGTAGATTGCTGCCCGGTAAGCGCAGTAGTTATTACCTGGCAGACCTGGGTTAAATCCCCGATCCCGGAATCATCTGAGTTTAGGTGATGTTCACCAAACCGGACAGATGGGGTTTACTCCGCCCACCAACACCCCCAAAACACAAGACCCAACACTAATTGACAGCCTTCAGTAACAACTAAATAGCTGGAAATTGCAGTAATAATTTAAATTTCGTCTAAACTTACTTATGAAAGATGGTTGTTCTTTGAAACATTTTGGGTTCTCACATAACACAGCCTCGGGCGCGAAAGGAACTAAAAATGTTTTATACACAAACACACACGCACACACACACCCGCCAGTAGACCCGGATAAACAATTACGAAGATACGAATATAGAATCGGATAATTTGAGAGCATTCCTCAAAAACTTATCGGCTGCGTATCTGTTTTGAGATTCATAGTTGTTTATTAGAACTATTGATTTCTTAACATTTCTTACGGTTGTTGACTGTTATGTTTTTCAAGCTAAACATTGGAAGGCTCTATGGTCATTTCAGAAATTAATTTTTCGTTAACAAAAGAATTAACCACTTCTCATTTACATCTTAAATGAGGCGAGAGCCTTGTTTGGAAGGCCGATCGTTCCTTATTAGATTTTAAATGCCTAATTACCCCCTGCCTCAGGTAGATATTCGTATTTATATTAAGGTTAACAAACAGCGCAGTAGTGACTCCTTTATAGCTGATCGATGTATAATGCGTTTTCATGTTTTTATGTTTGATCGTTCTTATAACCATTTTTTGAAATGGATAAAGCATACTTATTAACAATACATATTATTAATCACAAAATTGTATAGTTAAATAATTCTAACTATTCTAACCTTCATTCCGTTGTAAACATGAATACATCTGCTATATATTGATTAATCATTACGATTGTTGATATTTCATATGAACTGTTGAAACTTTTAAATTTTAATGTTTTTGCTAGTTACATTTTTTATTCTTTACTCGTTTAAAAATTCTTTGAGTGAAGGTTTTAATTCCTGTTTGAAATCAGGGGTTATTAAGAGCAGCAAAAGTCACCGTTACCCGAAATATAACCCATCATCGAACAATGAAACAGAAACATATTCCCCAGACAAACATTTTTTACTGAGGTAAACACAAGATGAAACACAGAAAAATCCCATAAAGTTTCTGTAAAAAAAAAGTTGTTTCTTTATTTTTAAATGTCTCGCGGGAACAGTGTTGCAGTTAAAGTATTTAGGAATCTGAGTTTAAACGTCATGTAATGACAGATAATATGCGCACATGTGTAAAATGGTATTACCATATATCTTCCGATTTAAGTTGCAGAGTTAATGTTTTTTTATCAATGGTTGTACTGTCAAATGTCATAATATGTTGTATATCTATCCCTTAAACAGTGCAGATAACGGAAGAAGTACAATGGTTAAGGGTGGAAACTATTGTGTTACGGACAATCTTTCTTATCTTATTTAATCCATCATTCGTTCACTTGTTTCCGTGTAATTTCTAGGAAATTTAACCGCTCGTATAATTATTATTTTCGCTTACGGAATACATGCCTTAACATTACTAACGATTGATATATTTTATCTTAGCCATACTATAAATACAAGTTTGATTTAATATCTTCGATATTAAATGAAAAAATAGAAAAAAAAATAAAAAAAATACGACAAACACCATTAGGTGTGTGCGAAACATTACAAGGTAAACTTAAAACAAGATATAGGTACACGACGTATTAATTCTCGTGTGTTTAAGAGGTAAAGCGTTAACTTACATCATAAGATGTACCAGGTTTGAACTGATGCTTTTTTATATTGCTATTATACTATGTAAGACTATTCCAGGTATTTTTATGAGGTAATTGTTTTCGAACAAAATTGATCTCACACGTTGTCCGTTATAGATTTATTTAATGACATTCCATTCTAAAATTAAGCAAGTATATACAGGATCGGTGTCTCAGTTTTCATGATTGTGTTACTGTTTCGTTTTCAGTGACATCGCCAACATGTTATTCAGGTGTCCGTTGAGCCTAATAAATCGAAATGTAAAAGGAAATAATGCCTCTTATGCATGTTCCTGCATATGAAATACTGTGACTCTACACTCACTTATTGCGTGTCTTTCATAACCACGTGCTCGTATATATTTATACAACAAGTGATCACATGTCTTTCTATAACAACTAGTTGCTCTTATGATTTTCTATAACAACTAAGAGACCACATGTCTTTTCATTACAACTGTGGGATCAAGTGTCTTTTCATAACAACTACGCACTCACAAACCCGTGTTCGAACTAAACAACTTAAGTTAATTGAATAAATTAAGAATACACGTACTAAGGGTACGCAATTCCTATGCAGAATTAGTTTTCAAATACAAAAAACACATGCTATGGTTATCAAATATATAATAATACTAAATTTATTTGACCAATTTAACGTCCCATTGCATTATGCACAAAAATCCTTTTTTAAAAAAAACTTTACTTTTCTTTTCAGCATTCTGTTGTTGTTATATAAAACAAATGAGTGTTAGCAAATGAGAAATACAACGATTTCAAATGTTTATTAATAATATTCTTGCGTTAAATATGCGACCTATGATATTATATTATAATACTCAATATAATATTAATATAAACACAACGTAGACAACGTTTTAAAAGGCGCTGTTCTAATTTACACGATATCTTAAACAGGAAATAAAACAATACCTTTAGTGAAATTTTCTTTCTATGATAGCTAGTTGATATTTAACGAACGCAGTGTACCTTGTGTCAACATTAATCTAGCGTGTTTAACATCGTTATCATCTTAACATATAAAGAATGCATTATTGACTTGATGGAAATACATAAGGTATTTCCTCCATAAGGTCGTATTCGGACGTCCTATGCTCAAACATGGCAGGTTACGTTCAGATCACGAATAACTCGTTTCACTACCACATGTGCGTAAAGTGTCGTCCCAGATTGGCCTGTGCAGTCAGAGCAGGCTTATCAAGGACGACACTTTCCGCCTTAACTGGTTTTTTGCTAAGAAAATACTTTCTTTAAACAGAACATATCATCAAAGCGGAAAGTGTCGTCCCTGATTAGCCTGTGCGGACTGCACGGGCTAATCTGGGACGATACCTTTCGCACTTGCAGTAAACCCCCTTTTACAGAGCCCGTCTCAAATAAATTATCAGTTTAAATACCATTTTATCATGTAACAAAACAGATGAATAGAAAAATTGCTGTCAAATGACAATTTATTTAGTTTAAGCTGATAATCTACTAGTGTGCCTTAAAGATTCACCTGGTTGAAGAACAGCAGTTATGATATATTAAAGAAAGAATTATTTTATATATTTTACGTGCTGCATATCATGAATCAATCCGTGAATCATATGATTTCTTAATATTATTTATTTTCGGACAATGCTTATTTTAACAAGTAGAACGACATATTATAAAGTATTCCAATCGTATTGTTCTACAAGAATATTTGTTAAAACGAAGCTGTATTTTCAGGATGAGTCTACGTCATTAGTGGTTGTTGAAACAGTTCTTTTTGTATCTAGGCCAAACAAGTTGGAACAATGTCATATCAACAATATTTGATCAAATCTCTTCAGTTTTGTGCGGACGTGTATATTGAAACGATTTAATCACTCAGAATGATTCAGTGGCTTACGTTAAATCTCTTTACAACACGTGGTTCCGTGGATGACTGATAACACGTATAAAATACCCAAAAAATCATAACAGTGCAGATTCCCGAGCGCAATACTCTTTAAAGGGATCTTTTCACGATTTGGTTTCTTTATTATCTTTATGTATTGTATCAGTGCGATCTGTAAAGTTGACGGTCTTAAAAAATTTCCGCTCTTTCATGTGCAAATGTTATATGACTCTAGGCTCAATACATATGGTAAGACTATGCCCATAAAAATATAAAATATTTTACCAATTAATTTCAGATTAAATGTTGGTTTTATGTGAATTGATAAGCCGTCTGTCCTTAGACGATAATTGGGAATACTCCCAGCGGTCGTTTACAATATTTCCAGGAAATAATTATTTTGTTCAGGGGTAACAAGATTGGACAAATGTGATCTAGTTTACTGTTTGCTCGAAATAAAATTAATCATCGATAACATATCTTTATGTGATTTAATTAGACAAGTTCATTAGAAGTAAATTTTACGTACAGTGAGAGTGGTTTCGTTTGTGGTATTTTAGATGGATAAGATGTAAATTTAACTGATTTCCAGCTAGTACAGCAGGATGCAATCTGACATGTCTTTGAAATGTTTATAGATATTCAATAGGGACCGGCGTTGTTTCCTTTATTCTCGCCAAAGAAGGGATTGTATTATGTAAGAATTATCGTAGTATATTCAAAACTTTCCTGGAATAAAATCTGTTAAAAAACATTAATCTTGTGTTTGGGAAGTAAAGCATTTGTGGTTTTATAGCCAACCTAACATAAATTAGGTTTAACGCTTTAAATAAACTTCGGTACAGTCGTGGGTAGAATTTAGATTCAGTTATCCGACTGTTCAGCATTTGATAACATTGAAATAGTATTTCGGGGATATTTTTAAATGCTTATTTGTAACTTTATAAAACCTTTAAAAATAAATTAAAAATAACTGTACTCTAGACAACGACATAAAACGATTCGCAGGTGTGTTGTATAATTGTATTTAAGTCGGAGACTGGTTGACATCGTGTGAACTGCTAGGGTAACAAGACATGATTAAACAAAACAAACAACATACTGTGAGGGGTACAGGGAGCTTTATTCTACAAACTAGCTAACAAACTCCTACTTATTAAGCGCGCGCAATGTTAAGTTTAAATCATTCGCATAAATACACAAATCAATAGTGCGCATACCATTCATGTAAAATACAAATACAGTGTATCATAATTTGACAAAACATAATCTTATGTAATAAACAATTACAATAAACAATTACAATACATATCAAAGTTTAAAATTTCCAAACCCTAAAAGTGGGATTAAATGAGTAGGAAAAAGTAAAGTTTGAACTGTGCTGAGTTTGATAGTATACGCTGACATGCCATTCTTGTAACAAAAGGATGCCCCGCCTCTCCGAAACGAATGTGTTCCTATTATGTCGGGGTCAGTGCCGCTTCGACTTAGACAATATCTAACACGAGAAATAATAACGTCATCGCATAGAGGCTTGCAAGTACCTTGTTCATAATAGACAAAAGCAGGGCCAGCAGTGTTTGCACATTTGGTCAACTCAAAATAGTGATAAATAGCCTGGGCTGGACATAAACGATTGTCTGCCATGCGGGTTAATGGAACCTCAAAGATCAGCGTTTGGTATTGAATAACTTTGCTCCAACGAATTGACAGCAGTACACCCCAGGGAAGGAAACTAATGTCCTGTCGGCGTAAATTCTTTGAGGGGTTAAAAGTCACCGCGCTTTTGAGAAGCACATTCAATTTACGTAACAATCCATAGAACATAGTCAGACCGGCAGCCTAAACACTTGCGTCCAAAGAGTTTGCTAAATTAAGATGCACATAAATATTCCTGAGGATATCGGGGTCGATGGGCGTTTTTTCGCACTACGCTGTCACCCAGAAAACGTCTTATACCTCGTAACACACAGGTGAATTGAAAATTATTTGTAAGCAGATTCGGTAAATTCCATTTAGCATGTAGTATTCTAATTATATTCATATATTGTTTCTATGAGCTATATTTCTTTGACTTAGCTAGATAAGCAGCGTAACGACAAATAGTCTGTAACGTAGCTGGCACAGGGCAGTTATTCATCTCAGGACAAAATGACATGTATGCTTTACGATGTACGTTGTAGGTCTTCTTGGTACTGTCCGAATACGTATTGCTGATGTAGAAATTTACGTCTGAGTCAATTCCCGCTTCTCTACTGCAGCCTGTAATTTAAAAAGCGACACAGATATGAATTGAAATTACCCAGCTGTGACATAGTATGAAGGAGGCGTTGCCTAGCTCCATGTTCATGTAATCTGCTCACACATCACTTAAAGTATTATACTGGCCTAGATAGTAAACTGCCCGTAACCTAAAATTATAAAGAACTGATAACCAGAAAAAACGTTTTAGAGATTCCATAACAATAGGGTTTTTGCAAGTCCCCTTATTGATAATAGCGCAAGCTGCCATATTGTCACAATGCACAAAAAACCTTCTTATTTCTCGACAAGTGCGCCCATCTGTGTGCCGCTGGTTCAAGACTTAATACCTCCAGGTAGTTTATAGGTAAACTAGTCATAGCATGTGGCCACGGTGTATACACAATATCACCATGGAAAAATCCGCCTCCTGCAGTTTTACAAGCATCAATCGAGATTGACGTGGATTCTCTGTCATCAACAATCCGTAAAATGCCATTGAAAGTTTGCATAAATGATAACCACCAATCAATATCGTGTCTAATGTCAAGCGTTATGCACGTACGGTGCTAAGGTTTCCCTAATTTATTACACCGATCTACCAGCCTTCTGAAGTGCGTACGTCCACCGTGAATACATTGTGAAAGCAAGCTTAATTTCCCAATTACACTTTGAATTTGGCGCTTAGTAATCTTTTTATAATTAAGTGTTTTCTTTAATTCTGATCGTATTTCAGATATTCTATTGTCTGGCATGGAAAGGGTATACCGTACTGAATCTACTGTAACTCCAAGAAATATTAATCTTTGAATCGGACCTTCGACTTTGTTATAAATTATCTGAAAACCTAATTCCCGCAACAGACGGATAAGTTCGTGTAAAGCAGTTTGACATTCGTCGTACGTTGGGGCGATGATCAAAAATCGTCTAAATAACAAATTATCGTCTTGAAACCCTTTTTTGCCATAATTGCTCGCGCTGATTGCGTTATACGATTAAATATCTGTGGCGACATTGATGCGTCGAACGGAAGACTTTTATCGATCATAAAGGTTTCATGAGTGCCTCAAGAGAATTTCCATTTGAGTCCGGTTGCTTTGAAATTTGATGGATGCAATTTCACACTTCTATAAGCATTAGTTAGGTCGACCTTTGCTAGGAAAGAGTTAGGTGATATGAAATCCATGGCATCCTTTAAAGTTTGGTATTTGAAGTGTTCCGTTGTTACGTAATCGTTTAGCGCTGCACCGCTTGGTCTGCTGCAGTCATGAATTAGCCTGACCTTAGATGAGCCTTTCTTAGGTATCGCGCCGAGAGCAGAGATTATACACGGTCTTTTATCGACGACTTCGTAATGTCCATTTGCAATCTTTGTTAAAATTTGAGATTCACAGCGCGCGCGCGCATCAGCATTTGTTGCCGATAGGTAATTAGTTACTTCAACATTTTCCGATATTTTATCCGGGTCGACGATGTTAAAACCATGTTTTATTCCGTTCAGAATGAACTCCTGATCACAAAAATCCACAGGTAAATTCGCCCCCATGCTTCGAAGATAAGGCTCGTAGATCGTGTTTATGGTTTTTTGGCTGGTCAGCGGTTGTCCCGGATCCCGGGTGACGGTACCGACACTTGGGTCCAAAGGGGCAAGATCCCTTAGCTTTAAATACACGACAATCTTCCCGAGGTTGTTTCGAAGGGTACGACGGTGTGTGTTGCGTGACGGTACGCGGTCGTTTTGGGAGGAGAATTTGCAGCTCCATGTGTGGGGAAAACGTCCCCCAACGAAAAGCATGCTCGGCCTGGAGCTCCCGGTATCTGTATTCGAAATTGAGGACGCTGTTCCACTCGTAATTTTCTGCAAATTCGAAGATTGTTGTGGTGTACGCGAGATAAAACTCGACGTCGGTGCGTTTGATCTGACCGGTGCTTAAGAGATGGTTAAGAAGTCGCATATTGGCAGCCCCCAATCTTCTATGTAGATTTCGAGGTAAGGGTGGTCTTCTGATGTTTTGAGGACGATTGTTTCCTCCCGTTTGCCACTTCCGCTAAGAACGTACCCTCTTCTTTTATTTTGGCGGCGACGTTTTGTCTTTTCAGTTAGAAATTGCGTGATATGTGTCGCCTTTTTGTTGACTGATTTTATAGTAAGTATAGTTCTCGGATCCATGAACATGTCACCGTGCGTTGAAATTTTGTCTGCAGAGGCACTTAACAAATTATCAAATGCCTTACCTGCCGCTTGCAGTATTTGATCATTGGTCCCTACTTCAGATGATGTATTGTCCTGGTTTGTTTTGATGTTCACCATGATCACTTTAATTGCACCGAGTGTAACTCCAATTTGTTTCAGATCACTCTCTGTCAAAAGTCGAATAGCGTCCCAAGTCACAATATCTTCTTTCCGCAGTATTTGGGTGACCTACCTAGAAAGTTCTAACTCTGAACACCACGAATCGAAATTAAATGGTTTCTCGGTTTCATTTTCGACTGATATTTCTAGTTCATTACTTGCCATTGTTTATCTGTTAATATAATCACGTGTATTAAAACAAAATCATTACAAGCAAAATACAGCCAAGCAATTCCGAGGAAGAAAACCGCGCGACTGACCAAGAAGCCCGCTCCCTGTTCCCTACAGGTCATGACCTGGTCACGTGACAATGGGCGCGCTGCAAGTTTGTACTGTTTAAAAGATATTAAGAAACTTAATACCACATAAACACAAAAATGCACGTAATAATCGCTGTCCGTATGACTAACTAATTCGTTAGTAACAAGTCTTGCTCGCAGATTTATCGTATTATTTTTTCATCAGTTATCTTATTGTATATTTTACAATTTGTATATGCTATTAAAACAAACATGTTTTATACAGAAAATTTCAGTAATGAAATTATATTTGTCGTGTAAGAAGTATTAGATTTTCCAACGATGTTGATACAATGGTGACTTCAAATAATAAATATTAACTTGTTTCTATAATACAATCGTCATCGAATATTCAAAGCTGTCCGAAAGTCTAAACATGGACATGGTGTTGTTATTTTGTAAAAAGTATCTCTATAATATCCATAGGTTGCTTAACAGTGCACATACACCTCGACATAAATCAATGTTTCACATGCTATACCCTGTTTCCCGTGTAATACAACCATTACATATTTTTTATATTACACATGTGTAATACAACATTTTAAAGCGTTTTCATTTGCTTAGTTTTCGTTTATTGACCAATCGCATTTTGTTATTTTGCTGAAATGACGTTGCAACGTCAAATGACGTCACGAAATGTAAACAAAATTCGGGATTTATAATTATTTATGCGTAAATATTTATTTAATTTGCTCATTTAAAAGCATGTGATAACAAAGGTCTGACACCCGTTGTCATATCATACCATATAGGCTCGCTTACTAACAAAATTCCTTAACTCGTTTAATAAAATATGATATGATATGACAACTCGTGCCAAATCATATATAATATATTCAACATATACAACAGGCATTGTAAACTATCTTTATACAGATTCAACATTTAAACGCTCTATCGCCTTTTAATAAAAAGAAGTATTTAAGAGCCGGTTTTTAATATACCTCCATTTTGATGTACGTTTTGATAAAGCAATTTTAAAACCCAATGTACACATAGATTAATAACAAGTGATATATCGATCGGAGTTGCAGTTAACTTGGCTTTCGATTGATCCTACTGTTGGTTTTGTGGCATGTTATTTTCAACCGTGATGACGATTGTAAGGATTTAACTATACTGTTGTTGACCATGTTTTAAATTTAAGTAAAAAGTAGATTTTGTAATTCGCCGTTGTCTTGTAATTATATATGGCTAAGTGGATGAAAAAATTTAAACGGATACACACATTACAAATACAGTATATGATTTGATTGTAAAATTTCAGGTGGTTTATAGAGAAATATCAATGAAATAAAACTGATATTTCACTGTTTTAAACAGTGAAAAAAAACAGTGAAAAATATCGATATTTTTCATTTATTAACTGTGAAATTACTTCATTTTGTCGACGAAATCCAGAGAAGTTATCCAGTTTAACTATTTTATAATGTAAATATACTGTGAAAAAAGCATAAAATAGAAAGAAAATCTGTTGGATTCGATGATATATCGATTTCAATTCATTCGTGATCATAAAAAATACGTATTTTTACTCGTGGCTACGCCAAGCGTGAACATATTATTTTATATGATCACTGTGAAATAAAATCGATATTCCATCGAATCCAACAAATATCGTCAATATAACACTTTAATGGTAACAGCACGGTGAATACATAATGAAAAATTCACAATTATTTATTTCATTTTACATATTTGATGTTTTCAGATACACATCATGACTTCGAAGAGCGATTCATTTGTGCCATATGCGCCAGAGGGTACAAACACAGGCGCAATTTGGTTTACCATGAGAGAACACACGCTGAGAAGTTACCGTTTAACTGTTGCGGCGTTGGGTTTTCATCAACGCGACAATTACAATATTGTCATTTTGCGCTTTTAGTCAGTAGAAAAATGACAGTTGGCTGTCTCATTTTCCTTGCGATTCTAAGCATTGAGAATTATGTAGATTGCTGTTTCACTACATAAACGGTATCTTAAGAAAGCTGTGATTATCAAAAATGCGTTATAGATTCATAAGATACACATTTTCAAAATCATTAAATAGTTTATTATTCACATTGCCTTACCACGTGACTTTTTAAGATCTATGTTGGGAGAATAAATTGAGACACAGGCAACATTTTTAAGGATGTCTTATTTCAATTTGTCATCAATTTATATAAGTGTAGAACCGTGCGTTTCAACGATTATAAAAATGTCAGATCAGTGTTGGGACTTCATATTACAAACGTGCGTTTGCACTTACTGAAATAATACTTATTTGTTTAAAACATTCATGATACCGATAGAAAACTCTCACGAATGAGCAGGCTGTGCAGTGTATCCCATTAAAATGGTGAACTATTTAAAAAGAAATCCTTTAAAACGTTACCTAGGTCGCGTGCTATTCCCCAAACACAGATCTTAAAAAGTCACGTGGTATAGGCACCGTGTTATTGCAAATAAGTAGCAAACAGTTTACGTGTCGGATACATGTGCTTATTATGCTTATGGATGATTACAGGTGTAATGTACACGGATACGGAAAGAACTATGTTTGTTCTTATTTTGGCAAGGAATTCGCAACGAAAGTAGACTTAGATGCCCACTCGGCCCGGGAAGAGCGCACTCAAGAGATCGAGTGCGATATATTCGACCACAAGGCAACAACACGCGCTCACATGCAAGAACATCTCAAAACACACCGTGAGGAAAAAACAAATGTCTGCCGTGTGTGCAGAGCCGCCTATAAACATATAAGCTCACTGTGTAGGCACTACGCGCAAAAACACAAATAAAGTGTTTTACCTGTCTGTGATTTATACAACGATGTTCACTTGTTGCGTTTCTTTACTTTTTATTGTATTTTATTTTGTGTTAACGCTACTTATATTATAGCTTTTGTGATTTATATTGTGATTTACATGTAATTTAATAGTTTTGATAAAAGCTTAATTTATCATCAGATCTCCTTCATTATTAACATTTCAATCTCAGCTGTTTGTACCACGATGTTTCTTTGTTGCGTTTCTTTACTTTTTATTGTATTACATTTTTTTGTTAACGCTACTGTTATATTAAAGCTGTTGTGATTTAGATTGTGATTTACATGTGATTTAATGGTGCAAATTAATATTGTTTGATTGATTAAAATTATTAATAAAACATACGCTGCGTTGTGTAAATTTCTGAAACAAAATGAATGAAAACACCACAAATCGGTTTAGAATTTATTCAAAATCTGTGTAATTGGTACACACAAAGAATGACCAAATCTTCGTTGTTCACTGCATAACGCAAATCACAAGACAAAAGCAAAGGCAAATGAGCATTTGTGTTATATTTTATTTTGCTTTTATCCGAAATTTCTCAATTATTCATTCATTTATTCTTTGCTTTTATACGAAATTTTTTAACTAACTCCGTCACACGCAACGCTAAATTCCGATATATAAAATAGAGTATGATCGTTTGTTATTGGCAGTTTACAGTTTTGGAAAACGAAGAGTTATAAAAACAACGTTTGACTAAATGCTGTTCAAAGCTTCAATTTGTTATATTTGCAAGCAATTATGATCGGATTTACAAAGGCGAC
The DNA here is from genome assembly GCF_020536995.1 of Dreissena polymorpha. Classification (NCBI taxonomy): domain Eukaryota; kingdom Metazoa; phylum Mollusca; class Bivalvia; order Myida; family Dreissenidae; genus Dreissena; species Dreissena polymorpha. The sequence goes on along the minus strand of NW_026273333.1, from coordinate 176,789 downwards.
AATAAACACATACCATTTACATTTATTTGAGTTGGGTAAATATTCAGCACTATTAACTTAAATACTGGAAGAAACACAAACTATGCTCATGAATAATTATATATATATCTCCAATCAAGCTACTTGATTCAATCACTCTCAAACACGGAAGTCTTCACAAAGGCTGTATCTAATTAAATGTATTTAATGTCGGACCCAAGTCTATAGGTTGGCAACTACTTACTTTCGTTTCTTCTTGCACTTTCCCACCGCAATTCTAGTGTTCCCATGGCAACAGCATTTCGACTTACGTCCATTTTGGCCTTTTTTGACTTCGCCTTCACACGGAGTCTCCCCTGGTTGTCAAACTCGTTGTCTCTAATATTGAAATAAATAAAAAATCAATACATGGATACAGTTGAAATAACAAGTTTCTTTTATGTTTTGAAATTCTTATTTAATTGTTGTGTATTAACTCGACAATTATATCGCTTCAGAAACGTAATTTATAACAACTAGTCGTTCTAGCCGAAAATCGACTTGTCGTGCTTGCCTTGCTTGTCGTGTTAGCCAAAATGTTGGTGTACATAAAAAATGTCATTAGATGGTGTTTTAAGATATTTTTTCAGACAAAACACATTTTATATGGAATTAATCACGTCCGCACATATTGGTTCACTGCAAAAAGGAATATAAAACAGAATTTTTGGATGATTTGAAATGTGCTTGTCGTACTTGCGTACATTGTAACGTAAAAACTAGGAATTTGACTCGAATGATAGACTAAACTACACATCTGGTGTCAAATATTTATATAAACGGGAATAGTGCTCAACTTAACCCATAGCCTGCGCTTTATTTCGTTCAAATAGAGTAAATAATAAGATACTTACGTGGATTTGAAGTTTTTAAGCGGGCCCAATGTTGACAAATTTCTACTAAGCGTGCTAGCCAAAATGACGTCACGGACCACGTGGTATGGCCACACTGTTTAAAGTGTTTATTGATTTAATAAATACGTTTCTATTGTGAAATATTCGTCGTACAAAAAAATAATTTATTTTTCATTACCTCATACATGTCCTTGTAATTAAATTTAAATTAATACTTCAATATATTACATATTTACTGTTTATAAAGAAATATCTTTTTATGAATTATTGTTAAGGAATTACCAGTTGGTGTAATATTTATTACTTGGAAGGTATATAAATTAAACAATGATTTTCCATTTGTATATCTAATATATTTCTCATATTAAGGAAAGTCATGTAATTCTTAGATTTAAGAAAACCAATTGCCATGTATTGAATAATCGTTTCTGCTATAATAATGTCAGTACAAAATATCAAATACGATATTATTTCGATTGTATTTCTTGTCACAGCATAGCAAATTGTCAACCCCCCCCCCCCCCAGGTTTTTAACAAAGATGCCCTTTGTTATTCTTTAATTATTAAGTAGTTAATAATTTCACGATGTTTATTGTTATGTTTTCGCCCTTTCAGTGTTCTTATGTATGTACGGTTTTCAATAACTTATATCCTTTCCCTCGTCTTACATAATTGCCTGTCGGTCGGAAATATGTCTACCATTGTATGTTGTAACAGTATGAAGTTGTGTTTATATTCGAACCATAAACGCATTACATAAGTGCCCAGTTATGGTCATGGTCGTGCTATGGGATTGGTCTCAGTCTGTTTAGGGACCATCTCGGACATTATTTTACACATTAAAATATAGAACTAATGCATCTAATGGTTCATTATTGCTTTTTTTGCAGCTGAACGATGCAACGAATAATATGTGGCTTGAAGTGTCATTGTTTATAGAGCGATCTCCGGGTGAAAACGTTATTTCAATTGTGAAACTTCAATTTGTATATGGTATTTCAATTTTAAGATCTTGTCCCTATTTGTAAATGCGTGTGGTAATGAATTAGGCATACGTATTATATTTGATATTGTAAATGCATGCATAACTGGTTAGTTTAAAATGTGTGTTTTTCAATTGCGTTTTGCATTCTTTACTGTTGTTAAAAAATCACTTTATATAAAATGCTTAGTTAATGCATATGAATAAATGATACTGCTCACATGTTGTGATAAAATAAAACAAGAGCACCGCCTTGCGGGTGCAGACCGCTCATCTATTTTCTTTTTAAAGGTGAAGGGACTCTCATTTTCAATCACAAAGGAGGGAGGAGTGGAGTGAAGAAGGGTGTATAGTGTGGGGTTGTGGACATTTATTACATTATCTTCCAAAAAAGCAAAAAAAAAAAAAAAAAAAATCGGGGGGGGGGGGGGGGGGGGTTTTGGGTGCGATGGTTGGACGGTATTTCAAACATAACCGTTTAAAAAAAAAATGGGGGGGTATAGTGTGAGGGTGTGGTGATAATTTGTGAGATGATCTTAAAAAAAAAAAAAAAAAAAAAAAAAAAAATCAAAAAAAAAAATTGGGGGGTGGGTCGGGGGGGGGTGGGGGGGGTATAGTGTGAGGGTGTGGTGGTCATTTGTGAGATGATCTTAAAAAAAAAAAAAAAAAAAAATAGGGGGGGGGGGAGGGGGGGAGGGCACGGGGGATGGTTTGGGTGAAGTCTATTGTGGTATGTCAGGTAAGAGTAGTTTCATCAAAGTATCAATCAAATCTAATCATAAATAAAGAAGTTATGGCAATTTTAGCAAAATTTAATAATTTGACCTTGAGAGTCAAGGTCATTCAAAGGTCAAAGTAAAATTCAAGTTGCCAGGTACAGTAACCTCATGATAGCATGTAAGTATTTGAAGTTTGAAAGCAATAGCCTTGATACTTCGAGTGGATCGAAACACAAAATTTAACCATATATTAAAAGTTACTAAGTCAAAAAAGGGCCATAATTCCATAACAATGACAACCAGAGTTATGCAACTTGTCCTTTTACTGTACCCTTATGATAGTTTGTGAGTGTTCCAAGTATGAAAGCAATATCTATGATACTTTAGGGGTAAAGTGGACCAAAACATAAATCTTAACCAAATTTTAAATTTTCTAAGTATAAAGGGCCCATAATTCCGTCCAAATGCCAGTCAGAGCTACATAACTTTGCCTGCACCGTCCCCTTATGATAGTTCATAAATCTTGCAAGTATGAAAGCAATAGCTTTGATACTGTAGGAATAAAAGGGACCTAAATACAAAACTTAATCAAATTTTCAATTTTCTAAGTATAAAAAGGGCACATAATTCTGTCAAAATGCCAGTCAGAGTTACATTACTTTGCCTGCACAGTCCCCTTATGATAGTAAGTGTTGCAAGTATGAAAGCAATAGCTTTGATGCTTAAGGAATAAAATGGACCTAAACACAAAACTTAACCAAAATTTTCAATTTTCTAAGTATAAAAAGGGCACATAATTCTGTCAAAATGCATGCCAGAGTTATCTAACTTTGCCTGCCCAGTCCCCTCATGATAGTAAGTAAGTGTACCAAGTTTGAATGCAATAGCATTGATACTCACTGAGAAAAGTGGAACTAAACGCAAAACTTAACCAAAATTTTCAATTTTTTAAGTATAAAAAGGGCACATAATTGTGTCAAAATGCACGCCAGAGTTATCTAACTTTGCCTGCCCAGTCCCCTCATGATAGTAAGTAAGTGTACCAAGTTTGAATGCAATAGCATTGATACTTTCTGAGAAAAGTGGACCTAAACGCAAAACTTAACCGGACGCCGACGCCAACGCCAACGCCAACGCCGACGCCGACGCCGACGCCAAGGTGATGACAATAGCTCATAATTTTTTTTCAAAAAATAGATGAGCTAATAATACGTTACACTATCGCTGACAGTCTCTGAAGAACACACATTAACTCGCGACTACGAAAGCGAATGACTATAAATTGCATGACAGAATAGCATCGAGGTCCGTGGTCTAGTGGTAACACACTGGCTTCACAATCCAGAGATCGCTGGTTCGATCCCCCGCTGCACCTAACCTACTAACTCGTCTTTCGCATGAGACGTTAAACCGAGGTGCAGTGTACTAGGTGCTATACACCGGGCACTAAAAGACCCAGGGTCACCTCTGGAACGGGGTGTCTCCTGTATCTTGCACTATCCCCCGTAACCAACTAACACGTCTCTCTGGGGGCGATGGCCATATGGGAGACAATCCCGGTGCACTCGATAAAAAAAATGAAGAAGAAGAAGAAGACATCGAGGTTTTGACTGATGTGTACTTTATTTATTCGGAATCTAAAAAGGATTGAGTTGCCAAAGCCACTTTGTATCAGTTGTACAAAGTAGATAAAAATTCGAAAATAGTTGTATTCCTAGAAGATGAGAGATGCATGCATCCACTGTTGTGGTTCAGAGAGTCCATTATATGTGCGTCATGACAGATTTAAAACCAGATGAAATAATACTGTTTCTTAAAGTGATCGCTGAACTAATTGAATGTCTGATTGATTTTGTCCAAACAATATATCACCTCTGTACGAACTCAGTTTGACAGCAGTAGCTTCCAAAGTTGCATTACTATGTTTAATTGTTTTATAGGGACATGCTAATTTTTAAAAGGGTTTCAATTTGGAATTGAATGTTTTGCAGTAATTGGGCCATAGTATTATACTTATTCAAAGAAGATGGAGGGATGGATAGTTTTTCTTTATTAACAGCGTATATAGTTTAAGTGCGCATTCATTAATTAGCTTGGTGATTTTATTTGAATCCAGGTGTATATTTTGGTTTGCACTGCGTTTCCATTGGCTTCAAGCAACACTTATATCCAATGTGGTTCGATTCATGGCGTTGTTATATTCGTGTGCTGTTGGTTACGAAAGCTCGCGCTAATGATCAAATCTGTCGTCTCGCTATCTTTCTTCTTATGTTATTTGACACTGGCAATTTTTCGTCAAGTGCATTTCCATTGATACAGTCATTCACACTCTGAATTGAGATTCATTTGTATTTAACAGTGACATCTGTTTGAAATGGTGTTTGTTTGAGATACTTAGATTGTTACGTTATTTGGAAGGATTTCACCGTCGCTATTAAGTTATAGTCTGTTCTCTACTCATATTGTATATTTTCTTGAAACTACAATACAAAAGTATTAGAGGGAAATAGATTATTACCACGTTTTGGTGTCTTGCTTTTTTATTTTCTTTCGTGAATCGGTATCAAGAGGAAAATTTACTTATTTGGATTCGAAGAGTTTGTTTAATAGTTTTCAAAATATGTTTGAGCATGTTTTTTTTCCTTTTGTCATCGTCAATGCTAGCAATATGTCTTGACTAATTTGATTTAACCTGTAAATCGGTCTTCTTCAGATGTTGCATTTACAGCGCGGACAATATATTTTGTAGTGTTGCTTTTAGAGTGCATTCGGAAGGTATATCTTAAATAGTTCAATTCAATATTGGCGTTTACTTGAAGTGGTGCTTAAATTGAATAATCAAATTTAAATGTTTTGTGATACGATAAGTTAACTATTTCTGACACTAAATGTTATTACTCGAAATAGCATCTTGTAAATGTCCGAGATAAAACTGCACATGTTAAAACTACGAAGTTAAAAAACTATGGACTGTGCGGAATTTGAACATGTTGTTTGATATTAACATTTCTAGAAAATGTGTAATATTAAACACACAGGACCGGAGGTACGGACTACATTCATCAAGTGTATTTAAAACTTGAGGTTCAATAAAAAAAACACGTATCTTAAGATAATACGGTTGTTTTATAAGGTATCTAGGAAAGATGTAATTAGTTAATCATGTAAATTTATGTGCTGTTCTCATATCCTTATAGTGTGTTCTACATATTTGCTTTAACCTAGATTAAAATAAGCAGTTAAGGCTTACAAAATCGGCTCTTCCTTAAATAATGTCAGATTGGAAAAAGAAAACCATGCACTTTTACAAGCCTGAACAAAGCAATATAACATTGGTGCATGATCGGTCATCAATAGTTTTCAATATACAACTATAAGTGATGACCAACTCGAAAAGTTATACAGTGTTTTACGATTTTCGCAAAAGGTTTATAAACAAGAGTCAAACGTCGTCGATGATATCGCTTTGACTCATACTACCTTTATTTCAGATACAATAATGTATGGAATTCCTTTGGTAATATAAACTTGAACATGGTGTGAATATGTATCATCTTAAAATAACGATAGCAAAACGTTAAACAATAAAGCAAATTTACATATACTTCCCTGCAATCAAAATATAAAACATTTACAACCGTTAATAGCTGCTTAATACATTTCACTTGAATCTTTTAACATACAAATAACAGTAGTGTCACCTAAAGCCCTCAACACTGACAAAACAAAACCAGTCGATAACAAAGTTTAATCGTTCCCATACACAATCACAATTCGACTTACATGTGTATCAAATATATTACTCAATACCTATGTACAACTCTGACACTAATGAAACATTTTGAGCTGCTGCTGTTAACTTAATCTATTGAGAAATGTCTATGAATACCAACTGTGTATCATCACGCAAAAATAAGAAAAGTATGTAAAATGAGATACAATATTTGTACCACCTGGTTCCTAAAGTATTATGGGTTTTGCTTGGTTAATCTGTTATATTATGGAGAGCTATGAACCTATTACCTCATTGTAACAAGACGAAAATATATATGTGAGGTACCGGAACTATTCCCAAACACTACGCAATATGTTATTGTGAGTTTGTCTATGTGATTACGTGTGTGTTTTTAGCATAGATATTGTTCCATTGACAAAACACCAGCTCGATAAATATGAGAACCTTTGAATAAACCAATCATCTGGTCGATCATTAAGTTCACATCACAAATCACCAATCCATTAACAAACATGTATAGGCATCCATTGACATTTGTATGTCTCGCTTGAGATAGAACAAGCGTGATAGTATATTCCGGCATTATTTCGCAAAGGCTTATACATATAAATACATTTTTACCAGATGAACACATTTTCAGATGATGGTTAGCTTCGTTTGATCCATTCGTATGGTCTATCAGTTTGGTAGTGAACCGCCTAACTCTAAGTTACAAGGAATCCACATATTTGAACGTTTCTATTTTCTATAAATACCAGTGTAACTAGAAAATCTGACATAATTTAAAAAAAATATCATCATAACATTCATAAAATGTTCGACTGCAAATGACTCGTGCCAATTTGTGTTAGTGACTGAACGTAACACGACGAATTGCAAATGTTCTTTGCAGCTTGCCGTAAGTAAATTATTAAATTATGACAATGGTTAAATTGTTTGTGAAACTTGTTGTCATTGACAATTAAATATATCCATGTATCAATGTCTTGTGAAGCTTGTTGTTAACGACTTAATAAATTGCACACCTGCTGATCTCTTGCGCATCGTTTTAAAAGTGACTGAACAAAATATGTCCAACTGCAATTTTTAAGGTCAACTAGTTGCAAGTGTCGGAACGAAATATATCCATCCGCCAGGATGGGGCGCAGATTGCATAAAACAGGAAAAAGATTTATTGATTGTACATTGAGTAATATTGGAAGTTGATTACTAGCATTATTACAACCGACCCACCCAACCCAATCAACTGACTCAAATTGTTGTTATTGTTCCCCTTTCATCGTAAAACATCAGAAAACATATTTGGAGAACACCCCTTTTTCTCTTTATTTTTAAGAGGCGAGCACAGCTATAATAAAGCGAGGCAATACTACGTTTTGCCGAATATGAAAAACAACAGGGGAATGTGATGAGGCATTTGACAAAATTACAGGTCCAAGTCCTCAAAGCATTAAACCAGCTCTGCATCACATTGAGGCTCAGAGTTTGTGCCTTGTTGTAGAAAATCTGCAGAAGGAGAATGGTAAAATTATAAATCATGCATCTGACAGTATCGCAAAAAATAATGCAGCTGCATGGTAGAAGGGTGACATGTGGGTAAAGACTTCAATTTCCTTTGACCATCTTACCAATCAATCAAGAGACGACTGAGGACATAGCAAAACAAGTGGATATTGTGTTTGAAATACTGACATTCGTAAGATTTGTAAGTGTGGAGGATACGTATAAACTTGTAGATGCACATATAAATAGTTTATAAGTGGATCTGGATTTATACAGCAAGAATGCCAGTGTGGCTTGACAGGCACTGAACATGCGCCTTAATGTGGTTGCTCCCGAGTACGTCCCCACAACATAGAGCCGTGACTGGGAGTTCTTCCTTTTCCTTGAGCTTATCAGGTATCCAGTGCGCAGTTTTCCTACAAAGACTACAGTCAATCTAACTCGCTAAATAATCATATGTACACACAGAAACAAAGTTGTATTAAGTTTTTTAATATTTCTTCCATTGAATATGTTCATACATAATGGCAATAACTCACGTATCGTGACAAAAGTGAACGGAAAGAAGATAAGCGATTCTTTTGGGGCATACATATTGTTTATGGCTTAGTGCCAAACGTAACTGTATTGGAATAGCTACACATGATATTCAGTATCGTGCCAAACACGCTCTCACGCTGCATAGGGGAACGGAATCCAATATGTTTATTTATTCGTGCCAGACGACAATGCTTGACAGAAATGGGTTGAGGAACATTTATATAACAAAACGATATGTAATATAGTAATGAAACATTAACACGCGAACATTTAATACTATAAAGCGTAGAAAAGCATTGTTTATGCCATTGAACTAATGTTTCCGACTGTGTAAAGAACAGTTTTTACATGAGGAGGTGTTGTTTGAATTTTCGTAAACATAATGTGTTACCATTTCTTAGATATATCATAACAAGATAAGCACCTGTAACATTTTGATTGCCAATAAAGTTTGAAGAAGGGAACTGCAATACAAATGCTATTATGTTAGTGCGCTTGGTAATCACATCCATGAATGCAGAAAGGACAGTGTCTGTCTGTTTTCGTCAACCGTTTAGTGCAGCATATAATGTAACAACGGCGGTTTTTTATAATTGGATTATATAATGTAATTTTGGTTAAAAAATTGGTACATGAAAACGAACGTAAAACATTGTGATTAACATGTTACATTGTGTATTGTGTTGTATACATGTATTTATGTATTTATTTAAATATTTATTTTAGATTATTCAAATTTATTGATGTATGCGTCATGGTTACTGAATTATCGCAAAACATGCACGTGTGGTCGTGATTCTCATTTAATAGCCGTAGTTGGTGTTGGAAAATGACGAAGCCCATAGGCTCCAAGATGTTGCACACATGCATTTAGTATAACATACCCAGATGGAAGTTTAACTTACACAGTCGATACATAACTCGCTTGCATACTTGGGCAGCGTGCATACATGTGTGATCGTTTTATCCGCGTTATTATCATATAAATATGCTTCATTTTATTTGTATTGAAATACATGTACACAGTAGTATTGCTCAAAAGGTGATTATAACACCAAATTTTGCATAGTTTATGTAACGATTTCGGAATTTAAGATTGTCTTCACACGTCAATCATATTTAAATAATTAAAAACAGTAGGATTTAATATATAAACATGAACAAGTTACAATTTTTCTATCTTTGATCGGTCTGTATCGATAATATATTTTCGTGAATTTAAATAAATGTACAGATGAAAAATGTATCTATTGCACCTTTAGTAGGTTGAGGTTGCGCAATATGCCCACTGTTCAGGGTTTTTTTATAAGTTGCTGTGTTATATATGAGGCCCATCTAGCCTCTTGATCGAGATTTCATGAATATGAATGAAGTCATGGGTTCTATGTCAAGCCCTGGTTCTACACATTATATAATCTCGAGTTTGATATAAGGAATATTTTAATGCTAAAGAGTTTACATGTATATGCTAAAAATACTTAGTCTGTCCGTTTGGCGAAACGGTTTGTACAAGCCCGTCTTTCCTTAACGACATGGATTCAATTCCCACTCCCGGCGCACGAGAGTTTGTTTGTCACCTTCTCGGAAACGGAGGGGGGTCCTAAGGTTACTAATTCCGGTTTCCTCTTACAGTAAAAGACCATTCTAAATAATTGTATGCCAGCAAAATACTTTTTTAGATACAAAGCTCTTCATTGATTCAGTGGCAATCAATATTAAGCTTATAATGGAGTAAATTGAAGTATTTAGATTAAGCTTTCTATTTGGTACGCATTGGTTTGTGGTTCATCGATTTCAATATACATTTGCGTGGTTATGTTTAATCAACAAATGGCAACAAAATCATTTTTTTTCTGGGGTAAAACGTATTAATAAGGCATGTCATAGACGGTTTAATATTTTAATTGACACGCTATTTCATAGCGTTTTAAATTTACATCGCACCTATGGCAATTTTCTTTCATGAACATGAAATTGGGAATTATTCATGTTTCTTATTACAAGCTACCCAATGAGGTTACCGAAAGTTCAAGTTTCACAACCACACTTATCGCTGCCCACTGTTGTATAGCTATACACATAGGTTAGTTTTATAGTGTCTTGTTGATCTTTCTAATCTAGGTTTACTGTGCATGTTTTTACGTAGTACTTATAGTATAATAGAGAAGTTTTATAGTATAATTGAGTAGTTTTGATCGATTACTTTTAAAACAGTGTTGCAAAATGTATTCGTATGTGCGATACGTCAAATGCTCTTATGTAAAGCGCCTTTAAACGTGCACTCTTGCATGAAAAGGGCGCTATATAAATCCGGTATAATAATAATAATAATAATTAATTCCATGTTAACTAGATGCAACACAAGCAATCCTTTTTTTTATTACACATTGGCAATATTCCAATTGTGTGCTGTTGTCCTGTTTGCAGGAAATAAAATACAGTATGATAGATAATTTCATGTCAAAAACCGTATTCAAAATTGTAAATGTTGTAATGTTATCAATTAACACACTGAGTATGCCGGGTTCTCATCAACAAAACACAGTGATACTTTTAATTTGATGTGATGTAGATGTCATACGCAGAGTGCATTATGTGATATATTTCATTATGTCATATAATGTCTAGTGTATAATAGATTAAACATTAAGTTCATGTGTTTGTGCACTTGAATGTATTCGACTCATCTTATAGAGGCCTACACGGCCAAGTAAACGTTGTTTTTTTCAAATCGTCGGATAAATTCAAGTACATAAAGACACTAATATGATTTTTTTTCTATAATATGTTTAAGTGTATCTATAATGCAAATGTTAATACATCATTAAGATATAAAACAATATAGTTTATGATCCATCATGCATGTAATCAATTTAATCTGAAGTGGTTATCTTATAATGTGTATCATAATGATATTTAGTTATCTTATAATGTGTATACTTATGATATTTTGACAGTTTTGAATGTGATATAATGTCTTATTGATCAAAGAAAATACAAGTGTTACTCGAGAATAAAACTCACGAACGGGACATTAATACGAATATGTTTGAGATGATATGAATGTATGCGTTACGGACTAAGATATTGACAAGATATTGATATACCAACCTCACGCTCAACTTGTTACCCAGCTACCTATTGATTAATTGATTTCAAGTTAACGTAAGCTCGCTAAAAACGACGCCACTACCAGTTGACGTTAGCATGCTAAGACAACGCCATTATAAGCTAATCTGAGTACAACACCCATAACAATTCTACACCACCGTATGTTTGCCTTCTAACACGTTAACAGTATTAGCTTGCGTTCGCACGCCTACGATGACAAGGCTACAGCTAACGTAAGCATGCTAATACGCTAAAACTGCAAGCTAATGCACTGACAATAACCATGACAATAGCTCCACCTAGTGCTATCGATGTTAAAAATTGCA